>NW_006928683.1:4818-5757 GCF_000298275.1 Orycteropus afer afer
ATATACACTTTGTTCTGTTGTATATTATGAGTCAGAGCCTTAGTGGCATAGTACCTAAGGAATTTGACTGACAACCAGAAGATTGGTGGTTCAAACCAACCAGCCAATCCATGGAAACCCAATGGGGGTCACTATGAATTGGAATCAACTTGATGACAGTGAATTTGGATTTTGGTTTTGGTTATATGTGTATGTATGTATGTGCGTATACACACAAACACAAACACAAACACACACACACACACACACACATATATAATGATCAAGTTTAAAAGATAAAGTCAAAGAACTTCTCCAAAAAGCTAGCCATAAGTGCCATAGTACCAAGGTAGCATTTATGAAGTGCCATAAGTGCCAGGAACTATTCTAAGTACATCACAACAACTTTATCATGTAGATAACAATATGATGCTCATTTTTACAGCTGAAGATTGGAAAAACTAAGCAATTTATCCAAGGTCACTTAACTAATGGTCCAGGGTTAAAACTCAGTTAGTCTAGCTCTGGAATCCATGAATTTAACAGCTATGCTCTACAATTTCCAATACAATAGCTAACATTTATTAGGTACTTAATTCTGTGACAAGCATGTTGCTAAATGTAGTAACCACTTAATCCTAAGAAGACCCTTATGAGGAAGGTACTTCTATTTCACTCTTCTATAGATGAAGAAATATAAGCAAGAGAAGTTAAGAAACTCCCATGAATCACACAGATAACATACAAGATGAAATTTTGATTTATACAGTCTTTTCTCAGACTTTATTATACAATCGAAAGCACAAGAAGGTAAAAATATGAAAATAAGGTCCCTGACCAATCATTCTTCAGTAAAGCTTGGACTTCTTCCTTCAATACCATCAGTTCATGATTATACTCTACCTCAAGAAATGGTTATATGTCAAACAATTATTTTTGATACAGTGTCTTTGTGTATTT
>NW_006928684.1:0-1096 GCF_000298275.1 Orycteropus afer afer
TAGTCATAAGGGACAAAGGAATCGCCTTTGGAGTCAAGTAGAGGGATTAAGTAGTCCCACAAAAAGTTCCTTGACTTTTATTAGTTGAGTTGTCCTCTTTTATCAACTAAGACCAGGGATACCTAACCTGTTGAGTTATAAGAACAATGTGAGTTAATGCTCATGAAGTAGCTAGCCCAGTTTTTGCAACAGAGCAAATGCTTACAAGGGATTGGTTTCTCTTCTACAGGACTGGTCACACAGTTGAGAGCACTTTGTAGCTTGAGATAATCCTTGGGAGGCAATGCACTGCAGTGGTTGAAAATATGGACCTCTGGTAGTTAAGGTTTTGTGTCACCTTCGCTGGGCCTTGTTGAATGGCTGGGCAGCTAATGGTAGTTATTCCCCATGATGAGACTGGCAATCAACTCCATAGTGGAATCTACCACAAACAGCTAAGTAGCTGCTTTAGGGATGTGATCTGCTTCCCGTATATAAGAAGCAGCTTTGGAATAAGTCTCTAGCTTATGGCACACCTGAACCCTGGATGTAGCTGTGTCATTTTTCAGTAGCCTGCCATGCTCTGTCAGCCTTGGGACTTTCAATGGACTTGAATTAATGACCTGCTGTGGGGTTTGGTAACATCGGGACTATGCCTTTTTACTTGTCAACCTTGGGTTTGTCAGCCTTAGCAGCCAGCAACTGTCTGAGTGAAGAAAAGCCTCTAGCTCCAGTGGGCAGGGAGCAGGAGGCAGTGATGAACCCCAAGGTTGGGAGGCTTTCACCCAGCCCCTAGACCCTGGAACTTTGAACTCGGGCTTAAAGCCCCCAAAATGTAAGAGAATAAATTCCTGTTTGTTAAAGCCATCCCATTTGTGGTATTTACCTGTCAGAACAGCGCTAGGTAACCGACACAGGACCTTATAAACAGAGATATGTGAGTCAAAACCCAGCTATCCCTTTTCTCCACCTCTGTGAAATTCTAAACCTCTCCTCCCACTTGGAGCAGTAGGATACTCATGAGACTGCACAGGACTCTTGGGATGCTTGAGTGGGGTAAGTGTGAAAATATTTGATGTCCAGTAAGTGGAAATTACTAGAAGTATTAACATTATGG
>NW_006928684.1:1561-3199 GCF_000298275.1 Orycteropus afer afer
CTGCATATTTTCATATCCTTTATATAGTTTTGTAGTCAAAACAGTAGAACTAGGTCTCTATGAAATAAGGCTTTATGATGACAGTGTTACTAGCTTGGAACCACTTTCCTCCATTACCTCTGGCTCTTTCCACAATGCCATTTCTGTAGCCAAATCATTTCCAATGTCTGCAAAGGAGATCCTTGTTATGTGCTATTTTTATGAACAAACAAGTGTTACAAGTTAATTGGCTTCCAGGCTAATGAATTTAATTTCACAAGGAAGTGAATTAGTGCTAATTAGGTTTCTAAGTCATTCCTTGCACCTCTGTGTTCCTTGGCCTGAGTTCACTGTCCCCCATGCTGGCACATGGGGGCTTATTGAGGCCAATGCTGGCTGGTAGAACATATGCACTCTCACAGGCTCCTTCTCTAGCCTCGAGGCCCCTATTGAATGGTGGTTGGTTATTCCTGCAGCAAACTGAAGTCTTCACTGGCTTCATGATGGGCCTGCATCATAGCCAATAGCCCCTTCTGCAGAGTGGGCTTCAATTGGTACTTCAACTGAATTTAGTACAATCTGAAGCACTTTTGAAACTTGGGAATCTGGCCAAGTTTAATCACGGGGGAGAGTAGACTTGCCAATAGTAAAGTCAAAGCAGTTCATAGCAATTCCAGGTGGAAACAGCCTATGAAGTGGCTCAGACGTACCTTGTCTTCACACCTGTTTTCTATCACCAGCAAGTATCACACCAAGTTGGGACACCTGTTGGTTCACCTGACCAAAGTGGAATGTCCTCTCCTGAAGTAATGGTGACACCAATTTGGGGCACAGAGAGAATTCTATTCAATCACCTGGAGATGTTAAAATGTAGATTCTGATTCAATGTATCTGGGATGGAAGTGCAAATTCTCAGCAGGAGATTGAACTGGAAGGAAGCCCTGCTTTGGAGTTGAGCAATTTACACTTTTATTTTTCCCCTGTGTTGTTATTTATAATACTTAACATTTGTACAATGCTTTGGTACCAATTCCTCCACTTCAATGAATTTATCCTAGGGAAATAATCATATAAATAGTAATGATAGTGCTAATGATAATTAGTAAATCTTGCACTTAGTATTTGCCTGGGATTGTGCTATATGCATTATTTGCATCATTATATTCCATCTTCACAACAATGCAGGAAATTATGGGTTAATGCCACCCTCATTTTACAGAAGAGGAAACCAAAATTTGGATAGGATTAGTACATTGCTGAAGTCACACAGCAAAATAAGCAGTGAATTGAGAACTTCAGGTTTATCTAACTCTTAACTGTTAGGAACCCTGGTGGCACTGTGGTTAAAGTGCTCGAAGGCTAACCAAAAAGTCAGTGGTTTTAACCCACTAGCCACTCCAAGGGAGAAAGATGTGACAATCTGCTTCTGTGAAGATTTACAGATTTTGAGACCATAGTCTCAAGGGATATCTAGGTCAATTGGCATAATAGACTCCACAAAGACAGCATTCTACATCCTACTTTGAAGAACAGTGACTTCGGTCTTAAAAGCTTGTGAGCACACCACACACAAAAACAAACTCCAGATGGATCAAAGACTTAAATGTGAAACCTAGAACTATACAGTTTCTCAAGGAAAATTTAGGCTCAAACTTAAGG
>NW_006928684.1:4779-5971 GCF_000298275.1 Orycteropus afer afer
CCTCTGTACAATAGAATGAAACACTGTCCAGTCCTGTGCCAGCCTCACGATCCTTGCTGTACCTGAGCCCATCGTTGTAGCCACTGTGTCAATCCATCTCATTGAGGGCCTTCCTTTTTTTCATTGACCCTCCACTTTACCAAGCATGATATCCTTCTCCAGGGAATGGTCCCTTCTGACAACATGACCAAAGTAGGTGAGACAAAGTCTCGCTTCCAAGGAGCATTCCAGCCGCACTTCCTCTGGAACAGATTTGTTAGTTCTTCTGGCAGTCCACGGTACTTTCAATATTTTTTGCCAATACCACCACTTGTCTGTCAGTCTGTCATACTGAGGTGGCTTGCATGTTGCTGTGAGGCAGGAGGCTATGCCACTGGTATTTCAAATACCAGCAGTATCACCCATCGTGAGCAGGTTTCAGCAGAGTTTCCAGACTGAGAAAGACTTGGAAGAAGGAAGGGGCCATCTACTTCTCCAAGAAATGGCCAGCGAAAATCTTATGAATAGCAGTGAAACATTGTCTGATATATTACTGGAAAGGACTACTGGACCACAAAAAATACAGCCTCCACTACCCTGAGACCAGAAGAACTAGATGGTGACCAACTACCACTACTGGGCACTCTTATTGGAATTACAATAGAAGGTCCTGGAAAAAGTGGCAGGAAAATGTAAAACAAATTTCACAATCATTAAAAAGACCACTGGTCTGATAGAAAGTGGGGGAAGCCCTGAGACAACTATGACCTTCAGACACCCTTCACTCCTGGAACTGAATCCACCCACAGGGATCACCTTTCAGCCAAAGAATAGGCCTATAACGTGAACAATAATACCCATGAGGAATACATTCCTCAGAATAATCAGCCATTCAAGGCCTAAAGGGCAGCATTTGTCCAAAAACAAAGCTCAGAAGGTTGGAAGAGGCAGGAAAGAGGGACAAATAGAAAAGGGGAATTCAGGAAGAGGGTAGAGTGCTGTTATATTGAGGGGAATGCAACTAATGTCACAAAACAAAATGTGTATAAATTATTGAATGGGAAATAAATTTGCCCTTTGAACTTTCACCCAAATAACAATCTTTTTTTTTTTTTAATTTATTTGTTTTTATTTGGGTGAAGATTTACAGAGCAAATTCACTTTCCATACAGCAGTTCACATATACTTTGTCTCATGTCATTGACCACAGTTT
>NW_006928685.1:0-520 GCF_000298275.1 Orycteropus afer afer
CAATGCCCCCTTGCAAGCTTCTAAGATCCCAGTCACTACTCACCAAAGTAGGAGATGGAACAATGTTTTGTGTAATATGTTATGGCAATTGAGCTTGATGTCCTCTGCGACTATGGTGCCAAGCCCACAGGTTCAACTACTCACTCCTTCTGTGTAGCTGGCTGTGACCAAGAAGTGACTACAACATTTTCCCTTCTCAACTCTGTTATATACCTAGGAATTCTTACCAAACATACCAATACACTTGTAGAAACATTGTCTGCCAGCCCTATCGATGATCTTGGGCATACTCCCCCCTGCATAGACATACTTAATAGTTCTGCCTGTCCACTCATCTATCCACCTATAGATCAATGTTTGCCTTCACTGGCAACATAGTACTGTCTGTGCAAAAGGGTTCATCTTTGTTGTCTGTACCTCCCATGTACCTCTTTATGTCTTCCTCTTCCTCAGTGCCACCAAGTTGATCACTCACATTTGGTGCATTGCCCTTCTCTTCACCCAAATCAATACCTGTCTC
>NW_006928685.1:1995-3790 GCF_000298275.1 Orycteropus afer afer
TTTTCCATATCCCTAAAGAATGTTGATGGGATCTGGATTGGGATTGCATTGAATGTATAGACTGATTTGGGTAGAATTGACTTTTTCACAGCGTTCAATCTTCCTATCCACGAGCATGGGATGTTCTTCCATTTATGTAGTTCTCTTATGGTTACTTGAAGTAGTCTTTTATAGTTTTCTTTGTACAGGTCTTTTGTTTCCCTGGTAAGATTTATTCCCAATTCCCCCCCCCCTTTGGTAGCTTTTGTAAATGGTATTGCTTTCATTATTTCTTTTTCAGCAATCTCTTTTCTGGTGTAGAGGAATTCAACTAATTTTTAGATGTTGATCTTGTATCCTGCCATGATGCTAAATCTCTCAATTAGTTCCAGTATTTTTTATTGAGTCTCTTGGGTTTTTTAGGTATAGGATCATATCATCAGCAAATAGGGATAGTCTGACTTCAATTGGTTCTTCTAATATGATTTGTTTTAGTTTAGATACATAGTGTGTTTCTAGAAATTTGTCCATTTATTTAGGTTTTCATACAATTTTTCATAGTATTCTGTTATAATTCTTTGTATCTCATTTGGCTCTGTTGTAAAATCACCCATATCTTTTTTCATTTTGGTTATTTGCATCTTCTCATTTTTTTACTTTGTAAATTGGCCAGTGGTTTGTCAATTTTATTGATTCTCTCAAAGACTCAACTTCTAGTCTTGTTGATTCTATTGTTTTTCCGTTTTCTATTTCATTTATTTCTGCTCTGATCTTTGTTATTTCCTTTCTTGGTGACTGTGGACTTTCTTTGCTGTCCTTATTTATTTCATCAAGTTTTGGGATAAGCTATTGATTTTGGCCCTTTCTTCTCTTTTGATGTATGCAGTTATTGTTGTACAATCTCCTCTGAGCATTGCTTTTGCTGTGTCTCAAACATTTTGGTATGTTGTTTTTTCATTCTCAATTTATTCTAAGAATTTTTAAATATCATTTTTAATTTCCTCTGTTACTCAATAGTTCTTAAGTAAGGTGTCATTCAGTTTCCATGTGTTTAATTATTCCTTTGTTCTTTCTGTTACTGATTTCCAGCTTTATATTGTTCGGATGCAAGAAGATGCTGTGCATGATTTTGATGTTGTTTACTTTATTGTGGCTTCATTTATGGCCTGACTTATGGTCCATTCTGGGAATGATCCATGTGCACTGGAGAAGAATGTGTGCTGGCGTGCTTTTGAGTGATGTGCTCTGTATATATCTATGAGGTCAGGTGGGTTCATTCTGTCATTTAGATCTTCTGTAACTGTAACTGTGTTGTGTTCCTTTCTAGCTGTCCTATCCATTATCGAAAGTGGTGTGTGAATGTCTCCTACTATTATTGTAGAACTGTCTACTCCTCCTTTTGATTCTGTTAGAGTTTGTTTTATATATTTTGGAACTCTGTCATTGGGTTAATAGCTATTTATTATGGTTCTAAGCCTCTTGGTGGAGTGACCCTTTAATCATTATATAATGTCCTTCTTTGTCTCTTATAATGGATTTTCACTTAAAGTCTATTTTTTCAGAGATTATTATTGACAATCCTGTTCTCTTTTGATTACAGTTTTCTTGATATATTTTTCCCTTGATATATTTAACCGATTTATGTCTTTGTGTCTAAGGTGTGTCTCTTGTAGGCAACATACTGATGAGTCATGGTTTTTCATCCATTTGACATTCTATGTTTCTTGACATTTAAACCATTTATATTCAGTGTGATTACTGACAGAAGTAAACTCATTGATGCCAATTTTTTATAATGTGTGTGTGTGTGTGTGTG
>NW_006928685.1:4715-5836 GCF_000298275.1 Orycteropus afer afer
TTCCTCAAAATAATTAGTATTATATGCCCAATCAAGAACGGTTGCCATTTTTTAAACAGCAAGCAATAATGTATTTGCTTTTCCCTTATATGGCCCTATCTATATTCAAGAAGAAATAACATGCTTTGGTTTGGTTTCAGGCAAGGGCCCACCTCTCCCTTTCCTTCTCCGTTTTCTCCCGTACCATTTACCATCCCAAACACAGTGGATTGCCTATGAATCCCGTGGAGCTGGAGCTGTCAGGACTGCACTGGTATGGGCTTTGTCCAAGGCCTTGGGAGGAGCCCTAGAAATATGTTTATACGGTCAAACATTCAGAAGTAAGATGTTTGGACTGGAATTTGCTAAGACTATTCTATCTTTCCACTCCAAATCCCCCTCCAGTTAAATTATTGCAGCAAATGTCACTTAACTTTAATGCAGTGGAGATGGGCATAAACAGAAACAAAGATATGCATAGCATGTAGTTTAGGAGAGGAACCAGCCTGGGACCTTACCCCTTCCATGAGACCTGCTTATGTCTCAGACAGGACTGGTACTAAACATTCTGACACAACCAAGCAACACCACTGGTGGCACAGTGATATAAACAACTGCCACAGCAATAGACTCCAGAAAAAGTATAAATAGTGGAGAAGAAACAAGGAACCAGAAGCTCATCCATGGAAAATCTTATGAGCCACACATGAAATAAACATGATACAAGATTTTCCAAATTAAACAGTGATCCAAAAATTTTGTATGACATTAATAAAAACATTTTGTCATGTCAAATGCAACTTTCTAACTTAATAATAGAAAATAAATTTTTGATCGATAATGTCAGATTAAAGGCAATAATCCTTTAGCAAATCATTCCAACTCCTCCCCTCTGATATGATTTTCTTCACTAATTATTATGATTGAAACGACTCATCAAACATGAGTGGGCTTTATAAACTCAGCAGCCCTGGACCACTACAGTTATATATCATCTTTATCCTTAACAACTTAAAATAGCGCCCTTGATTCTTCCATTTCTGCACCATTATACTCATCTCGCTGACCATGGAAGTCACTTAACCCAGCATGAGTTGTGGTTATAGTTATGAGTGGAAAGGTGTGGTTTTCTTTTTTTTTTT
>NW_006928686.1:0-1187 GCF_000298275.1 Orycteropus afer afer
TGACATGAGACAAAGTATATGTGAACGGCTGTATGAAAAGTGAATTTACTCTGTAAATCTTCACCCAAATCCTAATAAAAAAATAAAAAAAAAAAAGCTTGCAGGCAGCCATCTAAGATGCAACAACTGGTCTCTCCTTGTCTAGAGCAAAGAAGAATGAAGAAAACTGAAGACACAGAAACAATTAGTTCAAGGGACTGGAGGACCCTGTGAACCTCAGCCTACATGACCCCAAGACCAGAAGAACTAGATGATACCTGGCTACCACTTTCAATCACTCAGAACAGATCAGTGTAGGAGATCCTGGGTAGAGTGAGAGAAAAATGTGTAACAAAAGTCACAATTATAAAAACAATCAGGCTTACTAGCCTGATAGAGACTGATGACCTGCCTGAGACAAGGGCTCTAGTCACCCTTTAGCCCTGGAATTAAACTCACCCCCATGGCTTCCAGCCAAACAAAAGACAGGCACAAAAGGTGAATATTTACAATAGGTAGGTACACTCCTGAGAACAATCATTCATGGGACATCAAAAGAGTAGTATTTGCAAACAGATCAGAGGGCAGGAATGTATAGGAAAGAAGAATTCAGGGAACCGGTAACTATAGGGAGGAAGAGGGAAGAGAGCTGTTACATTATGGGGATTGCAATCCATGTCATGAAATAAAATGTGTATGAACCATTGTGTGGAAAATGAATTTACTTTGTAAAATTTCACCCAAATCACAATTAAAATAAATAAATAACAAAAGAACATTCTACATTGTGTTAAACTGGGTTCTCTAGAAAAATAAAACCAGTAAAGCTTACATATATAGAGAGAGAGAAATTTATCAGGAAAATGGCTCACGCACTTACAGAATCTGGCAAGTCCAAAGTTCTTAGATCAAACATCAAGCTGGAGGCTTTTCCTGACTCTTGCAGCTGCAGGGGCTGAGAAGCTCAAGGTTGGCAGGCAGTGTACTGGCTGTTGACTCCAACGAATAACGAATCCAAGATCTCCAGGCTGAATGGTGGAGTGTTCGCTCACAGACAGTTGTAGGCAGCACAAAAGAATCCCAATCCACAGAGGAATGTCTCTTTTCCCAGGATGTCCATAGATAGACTGGAAGCAGGCCACACCCCTAGCAAAACTCCCTTTCAACAGACTGGCTGCTCAAAACATAATCATCTGATCCCATCATGG
>NW_006928686.1:1937-4729 GCF_000298275.1 Orycteropus afer afer
AGGTAGCAGGGACAGGAAGCAAAAATTTTTTGAGTGGGTCACTAGGGGTAATAGTGAGTGGTACCACTCCTGTTTCCACCCCTTGGTTCCTGGACCCTTGAATCCTGGCTATTGGAGAAACAGAACCATATACTGGGCAATGGTTTAGAGCATATACAGCCTCCTGGAGAACATTGCCCCAATCCTTCAAGGTATTGCCACTTAGCTGGCACCGTAATAGTGTTTTCAAGAGGCCATTCCATCGTTTTATCAAGCCAGCTGTTCCAGGATGATGGGGAACATGGTAAGACCAGTTAATTCCATGAGCTTAAGCCCACTGCCACACTTCATTTGCTGTGAAGCGAGTCCCTTGATCCGAAACAATACTGTGTGGAATAACAAGAAAGTGGATAAGGCATTCTGTAAGTCCACAGATGGTAGTTTTGGCAGAAGAACTGCATGCAGGGAAGGCGAATCCATATCCAGAATAAGTATATATTCCAGTAAGAATAAAACGCTGTCCTTTCCATAATGGAAATGGTCCAATTGTAATCAACCTGGCACCAGGATGCTGGCTAATCACCCCAAGGAATGGTTCCACATCACAGACTCAGTGTTGGTCTCTGTTGCTGGCAGACTGGGCACTCAGCAGTGGCAGTAGTCAAATCAGCCTTGGTAAGCAGGAGTCCATGTTGCTGAGCCCATGCATAACCCCAATCCCTGCCACCACGGCCACTTTGTTCATTAGCCCATTGAACAATGACAGGAGTAGCTGGGGAAAAAGGATGGCTGGTTTCCACTGAACGTGTCATCCTATCCACCTGATTGTTAAAGTCCTCCTCTGCTGAGGTCACCTTTTGGTGGGCACTCACATGTGACACAAATACCTTTACTCCTTTGGCCATTCAGAGAGATCTATCCACATACCTCTTCCCCATACATCCTTATCACCAATCTTCAAATCATGCTCCTTCTAAGTCCCAGACCATTAGCCACAGCCCATGAATCCATATATAATCACACATCTGGCCAATTCTTACTCCATGCAAAGTGAACAGCCATATGCATGGCTTGAAGTTCTGCACATTGGGAGGATTTCCCCTCACCACTGTCTTTTAAGGAAGTCACAGAAAGGGGCTGCAATCCCGCTGCTGTCCACTTTCAAGTGGTGCTTGCATGTGGCGCAGAACCATCTGTAAGCCAGACACAAGTTTTCTCTTTATCAGTCAACTGATCATAAGGAACTCCCCATGAGGCCATAGGTGCAGACAGAGAGGAAAGGTAATGTGACTGGAGTGGAGACCATAGGCATTTTGGGCACTTCCTCATGAAACTTACTTGTGCCTTCAGGTCCTGCTCGAGCCCAATCTCCGATATACCACTTCCATTTAATGATGGAGTGCTGCTGGGCACACCCAACTTTATGACTCTGTGGGTCAAACAACACCCAGTTCACGATGGGCACCTCAGGCCTCATGGTTACTTGGTGGCCCATGGTTAGGTGTTCAGTCTCTACTAAAGCCCAGTTACAAGCCAAAAGCTGTTTCTCAAAAGGAGAGTAGTTATCTGCAGAGGATGGCAGGGCTTTGCTCCAAAATCCCAGGGGTCTATGTTACAATTCACCAATAGGAACCTGCCAAAAGCTCCAAACAGCATCTCTATCTACCACAGACACTTCAAGCACCACTGGATCAGCTAGATCATATGGCCCAAGTGGCAGAGCAGCCTGCACGGCAGCCTGAACCTTCTGTTGTTCTGGGCCCCACTCAAACCTAGCAGCTTTCCGAGTCACCTGATAAACAGGCCGCAGCAACACACCCAAATGAGGGATGTGTTGCCTCCAAAATCCAAAGAGGCCCACCAGATGTTGTGCCTCCTTTTTAGTTGTGGGGGAAGCCAGATACAATAACTTATCCTTCATTTTAGTAGGAATATCTTGACATGCCCCATACCATGGGACCCCTAGAAATTTCACTGAGTGGAAGGTGCCTGAATTTTTGTTGGGTTAATTTCCTAACCTCTAGTATGCATATGTCTCACCAATAAGTCTAGAGTCATTGATACTTCTTCTTTACTAGGTCCAATCAGCATAATGTCATCAATATAATGGACCAGTGTGATGTCTTCTGGAAGCGAAAGGCGATCAAGATCCCAATGGACTAAATTATGACATAGTGCCGGGGAGCTGACAGACCTCTGAGGAAGGACTGTAAAAGTATACTGTTGGCCTTGCCAGCTGAAGGCAAACTGCTTCTAATGGTCTTTTGAAACTGGTATCGAGAAAAAGGCATTGGTCAGATCAATAGCTGCATACAAAGTGCCAGGAGATGTACTAATTTATTCAAGCAATGAAACCACATCAGGAGGCCATCCTTATGATTTTGTCTCTCTAGAACCACTCCTGGTACCAAAGTGTTAGACTTGGTTCTCTAGAGAAACAAAACCAGTAAAGCTTATATATAGAGAGAGAGATAAATTTATCTTAGGAAAATGGCTCATGCACCTGTAAGAGCTGGCAAGTCCAAAGTTCTTGGATCAAATGTCAAGCTGGAGGCTTTTCCTGACTCTTGTAGCTGCAGGGGCTGAGGAGCTCAAGGTTGGGAGGCAGTATACTGGCTGTTGACTCCAACGAATAACGAATCCAAGATCTCCAGGCCGAATGGTGGATTGTTCGCTCACAGACAGTTGTAGGCAGCACAACAGAATCCCGATCCACAAAGGAATGTCTCTTTTCCCAGGATGTCCATAGATAGACTGGAAGCAGGCCACACCCCTAGCAAAACTCCCTTTCAACAGACTGGCTGCTCAAAACA
>NW_006928686.1:5037-5715 GCF_000298275.1 Orycteropus afer afer
AGAAGATAATCTTGGACGCCTGAGCCTTGAAGGGAAGGATACAAAAGTGGACTAAACCCCAACTAGCAGAAGAATTTGCATGAAAATACCAAAAAGGGAGACACACAGAGCTGCAGTCTGGCAGCGGCCTGAGCAACCCTGACGGCACAGACAACAGGGCTGGGAGATTCCCGAGTGGTGGTAGGACCTAATAATTAAGCCAAAAATCACCCTGCTAGCCAAGGACTGAACGGAGGACTGTGTACGGTGGCTGGGGAACAAACGAAGAAGGTGAAGAGAAAGGTGGGCTGAGCTGTGGACTTTTGCTGATCCGGAGGGCACTGTCATTTTGTAGGTTTAAAAAGTGGCTTGACTATTTTGGATATTTAAAGAGACAGAGCTCTCGCAGATTCATGTGGTGGTAGGACTTAAGAATTAACCTAAAAATCACCCTGGTAGCCAGGGACTGTACGGAGGACAGTGCACGGTGGCTGGGGAACAAATGGAGAAAGTGAAGAGAAAGGTGGGCTGAGCTGTGGACTTTTGCCAGTCTGGAGAGTGCCGCCATTTTGTAGGTTTAAAAAGCGGCTTGACTATTTTGGATATTCAAAGAGTGCTCTCGCAGAGTTCGGGAGCTTAAGAACACGTTCTGCTTTCCAGCAACCCCAAGGACACTCAGGGCCTGCAAGACTGAAAAGG
>NW_006928687.1:0-519 GCF_000298275.1 Orycteropus afer afer
TTATTTTGTCATTTTGTTCTTGTATTTTCTTCCAAAATTCTTCTAGGCATTTGTCTGTGTTTTCCTTGATCTGTCTCTCAATCCTTTGAAGATACTTAAATATAATTCCTTTGAATTCCCTATCAGGGATTTCCATTGCTGCTGCTTCCTCAGGAATATGTTCTGGGTTTGTGTCCTGCTCCCTTGTTTCTACCACTTTATCTTGCTTCTTTGTGTGGACTGTGATGGTCTGTTTTCTCCAAGACATTGTTATGTTTTTGTATCTAGATCTGTGTTAACTGTGAAGAGCAGCTAAGGGTGAGTCATGCTGTTCTTGGTGGTTGTTTATCGTAGGCCCGTTGGTGGAGAAGGAGGTGGTGACTCTCACTCAGTAAGTGAAGCTGCAGGAGGTGTGGGTGTAGTTGTATCACGTGGGAACTGTTGCTGTCTCCCACTCAGTTAGACAAAAATAACAACTGAATAACTATCAATAAAGTAAAAGCAAATGAACAAAAACAAAACAAAACAAAACAAAAAAAA
>NW_006928687.1:1714-3675 GCF_000298275.1 Orycteropus afer afer
CCGTTGGTGTCGATTGTAGAACCAAGCAACGTGAATTCCTTGACAACCTCAATCTTCTCTCCATTTATTGTGATGCTGCTCATTGGTCCAGTTGTGAGCCTGTTCTTAAGTCCCTGAAATCTGGGAGAATGCTTTTGCTTTAAATATCCAAATGGTCAAGCTGCTTGTAAACATTCAAAATGGCTGCACCCTCCGGACAGGCAAAAGTCCACAGCTCAGCCTGCCTTCCTCTTTGCTGCTTTGCTTTTTATTCCCCAGCCACCAGAGCAGTCCTCCGAGCAGTCCCTGGCTAGAAGGGCTGATTTTTAGGTTAATTCTTAGGTCCTACCACCACTTGGCAATATCCAAAGCTGTCTGTGCCATCAGGATTGCTGCTAGACTGCAGCTCCATACGTCTTTTGGTGTTTTCATGAAAATTCTGCTAGTTGGAATTTAGTTCACTTCTACATCCTTTCCTTAAAGGCTCAGGGGTCCAGGATTATCTTCTGTATCTGTGCTAATTGGTTCCCCTTTTCTTTGTTGAAGAGGGTCTATGTAGTCTTTCTGTCTATTCCACCATCTTACTGGAACTCCCAAAAATGATTTTTAATCAGAATAAGGCTGTTTAAAGTGGAAATTAGTTATTTTCAAGTGAAAGTGTGGTTATTAAATGTGTGGTAAGTTAAAAAGTTGCTAATCAGAAGGCTGATGGTTCCCACCAGCCACTTATTGGAACGATATCTCTTCCATAGAGATACTGCCTTGGAAACCCAAGGAGGGGTCGCTATGAGTTGGGACTGACTCGACGGCAGTGAGTTTGATTTAGTTTTTGGAAGTTAAAAAAAAACTAACAGTTCTATTTTTTCCTGGAAAAGACTTGTTGATATTAACTAACATAGTTCTTTTGGAAATCATATTTCAAACTTATTTTTTAATATAAAAAATGTTTTTCACGTACCCTTAATTCTTTTCTACAGTTGTGCAAATGTTTGCTCCCTCACAATTAGGCAGTTTTTATTTATTTGTATTGTGATTTGGGTGAAAGTTTGCATAACAAATTCATTTTCCATACATCAGTTCATGCACATTTTGTTTCATGACATTAATTGCAACCCCCTAATGTAACAGCTTTCTTCCCACTTCCTCCCTGTGGAGGAACTCACCAGCCACTCCACAGAAAGAAGACTGGAAAATCTACTTCTGTAAAGATTTACTGCCTCGGAAACCCAAAAAGGGTCGCTGTGAGTCAGAATCGACTCAATAGCAATGAGTTTTTTTATTTCCAAATATCAGTATTTGTACTAAAATGAAATTTTCCCTGTGTCCTCCTTTTCTATGCATTCCTGCCATCTGAACTATCTCCCTGTGCAAATACTGCCCTTCTGATCTCCTATAATTGATTATTCTGAGGAGTATAATACCTACCTGGTATAAATGTTCAACTTATGTGCTGGTCTTCTTCAATTCCAGGCCTGAGGGGTGACTAGTGACCGTAATCTTGGGGGTTTCATCAGTCTCTATCAGACCAGTAAGCCTGGTCTTTCCCATGATTTTGAGTTTTGTTCCACATTTTTCTCCCACTCTATCCAGGAAATCCTGCACTGATCCCTTTCCAAGTGGTGGACAGTGGTAGCCAGGCAACATCTTGTTCTTTTGGTCTCAGGGTCATGTAGGCTAAGGTTCGCATGGTCCACTAGTCCCTTAGACTAATTGTTTCCATGCATCTTTGGTTTATTTTATTCTTTGCTCTGGATGAGGAGAGACCAATTGTTGCATCTGGATGGCTGCTTGTGAGCTTTTAAGACCCCAGTCGTTGCTCACCAAAGTAGGATGTAGAACAATGCTTTTGTGTAGTATGTTATGCCAATTGAGCTTAATGTCCTCCGCAACCATGGTTCCAAGCCCATAGGCCCAACAACTTGCTCCCTCAGAGTAGTTGGCTGTGGCTAAGAAGTTGTCATAACTTTGTCCCCTTTTCTATT
>NW_006928687.1:4440-5745 GCF_000298275.1 Orycteropus afer afer
TTTGGGTTTCCGAGGCAGTAAATCTTTACAGAAGTAGATTTTCCAGTCTTCTTTCTGTGGAGTGGCTGGTGAGTTTGAACCACCAACCTTCTGGCTAGCAGTCAAATGCCTTAGGCATTTTGCCACCAGAGCTCCTTGTACTTGGAAATAATGCTTAGAAAATAATCTGATAGCAAATTTTATATGAAGTGTAGTGTAGGATGAAAAGCACAGGTCTTTGCTGATTTTCACTGAGAAAGTTACCTTGGATCTGGTATCTCACTTCTCTAAGCTTCAGTATTCTTATTTGTAAAAAGAGATTGTACAGGCATTCTCAAAAGATCTTACCAAATTGCTGATTTCTAGTTAATAACTCAAAAGGTTTATGTGTCTATTACATATTTTGGAAGAACTGAATCATACTAACAATCTATTTAATCCCATTTTATTGGCAAACTCATCCTCATGTTGGATACTTCCATCATCCTAAATGCTAACCAGTGAGTTAAATATATTTTAAACCTAATGTTACCAGATCAAACAGTTAATCTGGGCCTTCTAACACAGATTCACTTTCTGTATCTACCATATCACCCTGTGTTTACTCTTCTTATGGCCTTTATTTCACTGTAGTTGCTTCATTTCCCTGTCTCCCCAACTAGACAATAATGTCCTTGATAGCAGGGACTATGTCTTGTTCTGTAAACTAGCACCTGTAATGTAAATGTAGTGCCCAGTTGATAGTGTTTGATTGATACTTGTGAAATGAATAAGCACCCAAGAATCAGAAACTTTTCTTCCCTTCTCACGGTTTATGATTAAGGTTCTTAAAGTTCATTTCATGTCTAGTATGGGGCTGATGCATTGACATCAAACGTGGCAATAAATATTTAAGGATATAAAGATGACTCAAAAGCAGAGAATTTGGTGTAAGTATACTATGAATCGGAGAAATTCCTAGGTAGAGCAGTTTGAAAATCTAGTTAAAATATAACTGAAAGAAGACCACTCTATTATTATTATTAAATAATAGCACTTAAATTTTGCAATCTTTAATACATTGTTATTTATTCTCTAAAGAAAAATAAGATTTCCCAGAAAGATGGATGTCCTGGGTTCTGGTTCATGTCCATACGTTCTTTTTTTTTTTTTTTTTTAATTGTGATTTGGGTAAAGGTTTACAGAGCAAATTTACTTTCCATACAGCGGTTTACATATACTTTGTTTCATGACATTGACCACAGTTTACCACAATGCAAGAGCTCCCCTCCCACTTCCTCCCCATAGTTACCTCTTCCCTGTGTCCATCCCTCCATGCACTCCTGC
>NW_006928688.1:0-549 GCF_000298275.1 Orycteropus afer afer
TAACTATGGGAATATCCTCCTTGGAAGGAAGATTGGGCAATCCTACTTCCATAGTGATACTGCCTCAGAAACCCAAGGAAGGGTCACTATGAGTGACTCGACGGCAAATAATAACAACAACAACAGGGAAATATCATACTTTTCCAGTCGTCAGTTTCCTATCAGCCTCCAGTGTGGCTGGTCATACTGTCTTCATCAATCAGTGCTCACTTCTATGTTCCATCCAAGCAAGATAGCCAAAAAAACCCTCACTCCCATTGAATCAGATGTAACTCATAGCGACCTATCCTGGGTTTCTGAGGCAGTATTACTACAGAAGTAGATTGCCCAATCATCTTTCCAAGGTTTGGCTAGTGGATTTGAACCTCCAGCTGTCTGGTCAGCAGTCAAATGCCATAGGTACTAAGAAACCAGAGCTCCTGGTAAGAAATCCATTTGCATATATTCAAAATGGCTGGCCCTCCTGGACAGCCGCTGGCAGTCCACTGTTCTGTTTGTCTCTTTCTTTGCTGTTTTCCTTTCTGGTTGTCAGGCACAAATGCAGTCCTG
>NW_006928688.1:894-3975 GCF_000298275.1 Orycteropus afer afer
TTCCAGGATACTTAATTATGCTCATGCAGAATCTGTATGTAGACAAAGACGAAGTCATTCAGAGAGGACAAGAACATGCTGCATGATTTAAAATCAAGAATGGTGTGTGTCAGGACTGCATTCTGTGATCATACTTGTTCAATATTTATGCTGAGCAAATAATTTGAGATCCAGGAGTACATGGAAAAAAAATGTAGCATTGAGATGGTAGGAAGAGTCACTAACAATTTGTGATATGCAAATTATATAGTCCTACTTTCTGAAGTCCAAGAGGATTGGAAGTACTTAATGATGAAGGTCAAAGAATACAGCCTTCAGTATGGTTTGCACTTGAACATAAAGAAATCAGAAATCATAACTGGACCAATAAGCTGACATCATGATAAAAGATTGAAGTTGTCAAATATGTCATTTTACTTGGATCCACAATCAACACCCATGGGAGCAGTAGACAAGAAATGCAATGATGTATTGCATTAGATAAATCTGCCCCAAAACACCTCTTTAAAAATTTCAAAATAAAGATGGCATTTTGAGGACAAAGGTGCACCTGACTCAAACTGTGATATTCTCATTCATCTCATATTCATACAGAAACTGTCCATTGAATAAGGAAGAACAAAGAAGAATTGATGCTTTTCAATTATGGTGTTGACAAAGAATATTGAATACCTATGGAATGCCATGATATATAGGGCCAGAAGAGGTAGAGCAGGCTGAGAATTGACAGGAGCTGGCTTTTGGAGGGCCAGAACAGGTAGGGAGGCTGGGAAGTGGGAGTTGAACAGTTTGGAACAGCTAAGGGAGATGAATTTGTCTGTCAGTTTGTCATCCTGGTGGCTTATTTGTTGCTGTGACACTGGAGGCTATGCCACCTGTGTTTCAAATGCCAAAAGGGTTACCATGGTGGACAGGTTTCAGTGGAGCGTCCAGACTAAGACAGAATTAGAAGAAGGAAGAGGTCATCCAGTTTTCAAAGAATTGGTCAATGAAAAGCTTATGAATAACAGTGAAATATTGTCTGAAATATTACTGAAAAACTTGATGAATAGCCCTAAAACAATGTGCTGGAAGATGATCCCCTCAGGTGAGAAGGCACTCAAAATATGACTAGAAAAATGTTGTCTCCCCAGAATGGAGATGATCTTAATGATATGGATAGAGAAAAACTTTCAGGACCTACATTTCCTGATGTGGCACAATTTTAAATGAGAAGAAACAGCTGCAGACATCTATTAACAATCAGAACATGGAATGTACAAAGCATGAATCTAGGAAAACTGGAAGCTGTCAAAAATGAAATAGAATGCATAAATATTTTTATCATGGCCTCAATGAGTTGAAATGGACTGGTTTTGGCCATTTTGAATCAGACAACTATATGATCTACTATGTCGGTAATGACAAATTGAAGAAGAAAGGTGTGCCATTCATCACAAAGAATGTGTGATGATTTATCCTGAAGTACAATGCTATCACTGATAGGAAAATATCCATATGCCTATGAGGAAGACCAGTTAATATTAATATTGTTCAAATTTATGCACCAACCCCCAAAGCCAAACATGAGAAAATTGAAGATTTTTACCAACTTTTATAGTCTGAAATTGACCAAACATGCAATCAAGATGTTTTAATTATCACTGGTGATTGGAATGCAAAAGCTGGAAACAAAGAAGAATCATCACTAGCTAGAAAATATGGCCTTAGTGGTAGAAATGCCACTGGAGATCACATGATAGAATTTTGCAAGATCAAGGAGTTATTCATTCCAAATACCCTTTTCAAACAACACAAACAACAGCTATATACTTGGACTACACCAGATGGAGTAAAGAGAAATCAGATTGACTACATCTGTGGCACACAATGATGGAAAAACTCAGCATCACAATAGATAGAGAAAAGATTGAAGTTGTCAAAGACTTAGTTCTACAATCAACATCAATGAAAGCTGCAGTAAAGAGATCAAAAGACATATTACATTGGACAAATCTGTTGCAAAAGACCTCTTTCAAGTGCTGAAGAGAACAGATATCACCTTGAAGACTAACATGCACCTAACCCAAGCCATGGTAGGTTCAATCACCTCACATGCATGTGAAAGCTGAACAATGAATAAAGAAGACCTAAGCTGAGTTGAAACTTTTGAATTGTGGTGTTGGCAAAGAAGGCTGAATGCACCAAGGCCTGCTAAAAGAATGAACAAATCTTTCCTGGAAGAAGTGTTGTTGGAACTCTCCTTGGAAGAGAGAATGACCAGACTTCATCTCACCTACTTCAGTCATGTTGTCAGAAGGGACCATTCTCTGGAGAAGAATGTCATACTTGCTGAAGTGGAAGGTCAATGAATGAGGGGAAGACTCTCAACAAGATGGATTGATACAGTGGCTGCAGTGATGAGATCAGATATAGTATGGATCATGAGGCTGGCACAGGAATGGGCAGTGTTTCCTTCTGTTGTACATAAGGTTGCTATGAGTCAGAGAGGACTCAACGGCACATAACAACAACAAAAACAGCCAGAAGAATGAACAAATCTTTGTTGAAAGAAGTATAGCCAGAATATTCCTTAGAAGTGTAGAGAGCCAGATTTCATCTCATGTTTATTGGACATGTTATCAGGAGGCACAAGTAGCTGAAGAAGGATATCAAGCTTGGTAAACTAGAGGATCAGCAAAAATGAAGAAAACAATGAGATGGATTGACATGGTAGCTGCAACAATGGGCTCAGGCATAGTGAGGATCATGAGTAAGGCACAGAACTGGGACGTGTTTCCTTCTGTTGTACATAGGGTCATTATGAATCAGAACAGACTCAATGTCACCTGATGACAACAACATTCTCATGAAAGGAAAAAGAACTGTATGTATATGTATATGTGTATGTACATATATATAGTTAATCACCATAACACATTTATTCTTTGCCATTTTGTCCTTGGAAATTAAATCAGTTTTAGTAGTTAATAAAAATTGTAGGCTATTGGTCCCAACAGCAGCATGCCTAAGCATTCCTGAAAGTTAGTAGCCTTGGTCAATTTAATTAAACAGCTGATTCAGTGCATGTGAAGAAATTGT
>NW_006928688.1:4750-5398 GCF_000298275.1 Orycteropus afer afer
TGTGTTATATGCTGTTGTTAGGTGCTGTTGAGTCACTTCCAACTCATAGTGACCCTATGAACAACAGAAGGAAATACTGCTCAGTCCTGCACCATCCTCAATATTGGGGCTATTTTTGAGCCCATCATATAACCACTTTGTCAATCTATCTTTTTGAGGGGTTTCCTATTTTTTGCTTACTCCTCTTCTTTATCCAGTGTGATAGTTGGAGCTGTGTGTCAATTTGGCTGGACCACAATTCTGTGTGGTTTAAGCTGTTGTGATGTGGTTAATCCCATAATAGGATCAGATGATTATGTTTTGAGCAGCCAATCAGCTGAAAGACAGTTTTGCTAAGGGTGTGGCCTGTTTCCAGTATATCTATGGACATCCTGGGAAAAGAGACATTCCTCTGTGGATTAGGATTCTGTTGTGCTGCCTACAACTGTGTGTGAAAGAACAATTCACCATTTGGCCTGGAGATCTTGGATTCATCATTCATTGGAGTCAACAGCCAGTACACTGCCTGCCAACCTTGAGCTCCTCAGCCCCTGTAGCTGCAAGAGTACAGAAAAGCCTCCAGCTTGAGGTTTGATCCAAGAACTTTGGACTTGCCAGATTCTATAAGAGTGTGAGCCATTTTCCTGAGATAAATTTCTCTCTCTCTCT
>NW_006928689.1:0-2259 GCF_000298275.1 Orycteropus afer afer
AAAAAACCAGCTTCTGGTCCTGTTGATTTTTTTCTATTGCCCTTCTATTTTCTGTTTCATTGATTTCTGCTTGAATCTTGATTATTTCCTTTCTTCTGGTGACTGTGGGCTTTTCTTGCTGTTCTTTTTCTAGTTGTTGGAGTTGTTGGTTTAAAGTGTTGATTTGGGCTCTTTCTTCTTTTTTGATGTGTGCATTGATTGCTATAAATTGGCCTCTGATCACTGCTTTTGCAGTGTCCCAAAGATTTTGGTATGTTGTGTTGTCATTCTCGTTTGATTCAAGGAATTTTTGAATTGCACTTCTTATTTCTTCTCTTACCCAGTCTTTCTCTAGGAGGGTACTGTTCAGTTTCCAGGTGTTTACTCTTTTTCTGTTGATCATCCTATTGTTGATTTCTAATTTGATAGCATTATGATCTCAGAAGATGTTTTGCAGTATTTCAATGTTTTTAAATTTATTAAGGCTTGCTTTATGGCCCAACATGTGGTCTATCATGGAAAATGTTCCATGTGCACTGGAGAGGAATATATATTGTGGTGCTGTTGGGTGAAATGCTCTGTATATGTCTATAAGGCCAAGTTGGTGGAGTGTATTATTTAGCTCTTCTGCATCTATATTGAGTTTCTTTCCAGTTGTTCTATCTTTCAAAGAAAGTGGTGTATTAAAATCTCCCACTATGACTGTGGAGTCATCTATTTGGCTTTTTAACTCTTTTAAAGTCTGATTTATGTATTTTGGGGCCCTTTCATTGGTCCATAGATATTTATAATGGTTATATCTTCATGATCAATTGATCCTTTAATCATTATGTAATGTCTTTCCTTGTCTCGTATGGTGGTTTTTGTCTTAAAGTCAATTTGATCAGAAATTAATATTGCCAGTCTTGCTCTGTTACAGTTGTCATTTGCTTGATATATCTTTTTCCAACCTTTGATTTTTGATCTATTTTTGTCTTTATCTCTAAGGTGTGTCTCTTGTAGGCAATGTATTGATGGGTTTTGTTTTCTTATCCAATCTCTATCTCTCCGTCTCTTGACTGGTGCATTTAATCCATTAACATTCAGTGTAATTATTGACAAGTATGATTTGGTTGCTGTCATTTTGGTATGTGTTTTTTCATGGTGTCCCTGGTTTCTTTGTTCCATATTATTTTCTCTGCTGAGCTCATTATGTTTATGAATCATGTTATCATTTCCTTTGTTGCTGTTGTTTTAGTATTTGCTGAGTATTTGTGTTTGTCCTCTTTTTTTATTGTGATATGAAAGTTTATTATTTTTCTTTCAGGTTACCCTATGATTTATAATTTTCTCCCTGAGTTTGGAACAGTCCATTCTATCTTGCAACTCTCTTAACTTCCTCACCATTTAGAAATTCTGTGACTACACCGTCTTTTCCCTCTTTTTGTTTGTAGTTGTCCTCACTTGCCAATTGATGTCTCTGGATCCCTGTTTACAGTCTTGTAAGCTCATTTTATTTTGGATATGTCCATAGCTGTGGTTTCTGGGTTATGTCATCTTGTGTATTAATGGTCAGTTATTTGCTATTTTTGGTTCTTGGTTCAAAGTACTCTTTTTAGTGTCTCTTGTAAGGTTGGTCTGGTTTTAGCAAATTCTCTTAGCTTCTGCTTATCTGGAAATCTCCTAATTTCACCCTCAAATTTGAGGAACAATTTTGCTGGGTATAAAATTCTTGGTTGAAAATTTTTTTCTTTCAGGGTTTTATATATGCCATCACATTGTCTTCTCGCTTGTATGGTCTCTGCTGAGAATTCAGAGTTTATTCTTATTGGTTGACCTTTGTATGTAACTTTTTGTTTTTCCCATGCTGTTCTCAGGATTCTGTCTTTTTCCTTGGTTTTAGTAAGTTTGATGATGATATTTCTCAGTGATGTTCTTTTGGGGTCTATCCTGTTTTGTGTTTGTTGGACTTCCTGAATGGATATGTCCTCCTCTTTCATTGTATCAGGGAAGTTCTCCCCCAGCAAATATTGGATGATTTTCTCAGTGGTTTTATTTTTCTCTTCCTGTTCTGGAATTCCAGTGACACCTGTATTATTACTTTTGATGGTATCCCACATGAACCTTAGGCTTTCTTCATTTTGTTTTGATTTTTTTTTTCTGATTGATCCCTTTGCAAAAAAGTATTCAGGTATTTGTCTTCAGTATCATTAATTCTATCTTCCATTGCATCAATTGTACCCCTTTGCTCTTCCAATATGTTATTTATTTCTAACAATTTAGTATTAATCTTCTGGATTT
>NW_006928689.1:3044-5478 GCF_000298275.1 Orycteropus afer afer
TGTTTTGTCTTGGTTTTATGGTTTAATATTTTGAAAAGGTGAAGCTGGTGTATTTTATTTTATATTGATTCCAGTGTGTTTGGTTGCTCTGCTGTTTTCTTTGTGATGGTGGAATCACTGTGTGGAATGTGGAAATGTGTTTCTGTTTGTTGTAGAGAGGGTTTAGGGTTCAAAGTGGGAGGTTTTATGGTAATTGGCTGAATATGGTTTCCTCTATTGAATGAGTGAAGTTATTGGCGGAGAAGGTGGGAGCAGGTAGCTCTTTCTTAAATAATTTTTATTGCATAAGGCTTTTGTATCCCATGGTTATCAGAGGTGAGAGGGGAAGGAGAGTAAACCACTAACCATATTGATATGATAAGGGAAAAAGAAAGAAGTTAAATTATCTCTATTCATGGATGACATAATCCTACATATACAAAATCCCTAAGAATTTGCAAGAAAGCTTCTAGAGCTAATAGAGGAATTTAGTAAAGTTGCAGGGTATAAGGTCAACAAACAAAAATCAGTTGGGTTTCTATGCACCAGTAATGAGAAATCTGAAAGGGAAATTAGGAAATTATTTCATTAGCATTTAAGAGAATAAAATATCTAGGAATAAATTTAATGGGATACAAAAGCCTTTATGCAATACAAATTATAAGATACTGCTGAAAGAGATTAAAAGAGACTTAAATAAAAATAAAGATCTTTGTTCATAGATTGAAAAGTTAATATTGTTAAGATGTAAATACTAACCAAAGTGATCTATAGATTCAAAGCAATTCCAATCAAGCTTCTGACACCCTTCTTTCAAAAAATAGAAAACCACTCTTCAACTTTATATGAAATGGCAAGATTCACAAATAGTTAAAGTAATATTGAAGGAGAAAAACAAAACAGAAGGACTCACACAACCTAATTTTAAAACATATTACACAACTACAAATTTTCAAAATGGAGTCTTGCCAGTGAGCAGCACACTATTCCCTCTGGCATCTAAGGGCTTGAAAAACTAGGTACAACAGTTTGAAATAGGAATTTTGGTACTCTGAACAGCTCACGGAATCAGAGAACACCAAACACAGAAGAACAGAATTAGAGGAAAGGCACAGGGAGATTATTTAAGAAAGAGCTACCTGGCAGAGAATGGATGGGCACCTGAGAGAGGCCATTGGAAACTTCCCTGGGGAAGTCACTGATAGGCAGGTGAGGGCGGCCACCTGAGGTACCCACGCCAAGAAGGAAGACACCTTATAGCAGCATACCAGTGACCACTCCAATATTCCAGTGGGCAGTGGCAGGGACCTGCCTCCAACAGTTGCTTTTGTTGGTAATTTGGGTCATCTGGGTGCAGGTGGGCACAGGCACCACTGCTGAGATTCAAGCAGAGAACTCACTGTTGTGCCAGGAAGGCGAGCTTCCTCCTCTCCCAGTGGGTCACAGAGTGGGCTTGGGTCAGACCGGGAGACATCATGCTTATCTTTGTCACAGATATCGGGACCGCAGGTCACTGGCAGGTACTCCCCCGACTCCAACACAGCTGAAAATGCATGCATCTTTGGTGCCATGGGTGGGTGGTATCGCAGACAAACTGCAGAGCCAGCCGTTAGCAGTCTGGTGGGAATGCATAAGCGCCGTGGGCAAATGGGGCAGGGAGAACGAAGAAACAGCTGCTGAGTGCAGTCCTGGGAATTTTGCCTTGGAGACGTTCTTTGGCACTGTGGGGCCACAGAAACAAGGTCTTTGAGCGTGCCTGAAACTAGAGGAAAGTTGTGATGCACTAACAATAGGAATCTTTCCTGAGGTTGAGCTGCAGTCTTATAAATAAATACGTCATCAATAATAGCCTGCTCAAAGCCCTAGAAACCCACCCTAGCAACACCAAGCTTTCCTTCTTCTGCTCCCACCTTCTCCGCCAATAACTTCACTCATTCAATAGAAGAAACCATTGTTGTTGTTGTTATTTGCCGTCGAGTCAGCCCCGACTCATAGCGACCCCTCCTTGGGTTTCCGAGGCAGTATCACTATGGAAGTATAAAACCTCCCACTTTGAACCCTAAACCCTCTCTACAACAAACAGAAACACATTTCCACATTCCACACAGTGATTCCACCATCACAAAGAAAACAGCAGAGCAACCAAACACACCTGAATTAATAATAAAATAAAATACACCAGCTTCACCTTTTCAAAATATTAAACCATAAAACTAAGACAAAACAAATCAACACATAAACAGCAGTGAGAGATAACCTAAAGAGATAGCGCTCTACCAGATTCAAGGAGCTTAAGAAGAGGTTCTGCTTTCCAGTAACCCCAAGAACTCTCTGGACCTGCACTGCACAACTGAAAAGGTCCTAGTTTACACTTTTCTTTCTTTTTTCTTTTGCTTTTTCTCTTTCTCCCCCCCCCCTTTTTTTTCTTCTTCTCTCTCTCATGGTTAACCCCGTT
>NW_006928690.1:0-2370 GCF_000298275.1 Orycteropus afer afer
TCTAGGAGCCCTAATTTATGGCATAAATAGACTGTCAAGCATAACCCAGAATGTGCAGGAGATAGAAGAGAAGCTAGATGACTGGGACCTTTTAAAAATTAAATTCTTGTGTGCATCAAAAGATTTTGTCAAAAGGGTGAAAAGAGAACCTACAGATTGGGAGAAAATATTTGCCTATGACATATCTGACAAAAGACTTATCTCCAAAATCTACAGAAAACTACAACACCTCAACACCAAAAAGACAAATAATCCAGTTCACAAATGGGCAAAAGACTTGAACAGACATTTCACCAAAGAAGATATACAAGCAGCCAACAAAGCTCATGATCATTAATCATTGGAGAGATGCAAATCAAAACAACAATGAGATATCATCTCACCCCAGCAATGATAGCAAAGTTCAACAGATCAGAAAGTAACAAATGCTGGCGGGGTTGTGGAGAGATTGGAACTCTTGTGCACTGCTCGCAGGATTGTAAAATGGTACAACCATTATGGCAAACAATATGGCGTTTCCTTAAAAAACTGAAAATGGAAGTACCATTTGACCCAGCAATTTCATTACTAGGAATATATCCTAAAGAGGTGAGCGATAGCACACAAAAAGACATATATACACCTATGTTCATTGCAGCACAATTCACTATAGCAAAGAGATGGAAACAATCTAAATACCCATCAACGGGTGAGCGGATAACCAAATTATGGTATATCCACACAATGGAACACTATGCCACATTAAAGAACAATGAGGGATACACGAATCATCTCACAACATGGATGAACCTGGAGGACATTATGCAGAGTGAAATAAGTCCATTGCAGAAGGACAAGTACTGCATGAGCCCATTGCTGTAAAAAGACAGAGAAGGGTTTGCTTGGGAAAGGGAACTCACCTAGTAGGTTACCGGGATGGGGATGGATGGGGAGGGATTAATTTAGGACTAGTTGGGGCTTACACGCTGACATGGGTAGGGGAGGGATATATGGGAAGGATATATGACCACCATGATAACATTGGGAAATGAAAGGACACCAAACTGTACACATAAGAGATAGACAACAGATGCTAAAACCAACCAATGTGTCCACAATACCACATTGCCATTAACACCAAACACTAGGCTATACAGATAAACACATAAACACCTGAGATGATCAGACAGGGGTCAGTGAATAGAGGTATACTCTAGACCAAGGATAGACTCAGCTGAGGCTAATCTTGTACAGACATCAGTGATACAAAATACCTGCAGTCCTTATAGGAACAATAGGAGACCGACACAGAGTAATTCCTCACAGACATCCAGACACTATGGGAGAGAGATCCAATAGAGCTACTACCTCAGGACCATAGTACTGGGGGACACCTGACTCAATTGACACAACAAAATACATAAAAGCTTTGCTCCACATCCTACATTGGTGAGTAGCGACTGGGGTCTTAAAAGCTTTCAAGCAGCCATCCAGGATGCAGCTAATGGTCTCCTAGAGCTGGAAGTGAAGAAGAATGGGGAAAAAAAAAAAAAGGGCACTTGGAAGCAATCAGCCCTAGGACACAATGGCCCTCGAGACCAGAAGAACTGGATGGTGCCCGGCTACCAATGCCAACCACTCAGGAAAGGATCAAATCTGGAGATCCTGGATAGAGTGGGAGGGAAAATGTGGAACAAAATCCAAAAACTCAATAATGACCAGAATTACTGGTCAGATGAAATCTGGTGAGACTCCCAATACTATGGCCCTGAAATTCATTCAGCGCCTGGAATAAAACTCACCCCCAGGGACAGGCTCTCAGCCCCATAGTTAACAAGATGTACACGCAGACCACTCAACCCAGGATGCTGCACCCACACACTCAGTGGTAGTACATCCCTTAGAGCAATAAACTATGGGACACCAGAGGACCAACACTCAATCTGAGGAAATGCAGGACAAACAGGAGTGCATAATTATGAGGGGCACAGAGGAGGGTTGCAGGGTAGGGAGGGGAGGAGAGACTGGGTTAGGGTTGGGCATAGAGAATGGGGAATGAAACTAAATGTATGTGTGACATTGAATGTAAAACAAGCTCTTAAAATAAAAATAATAATTAAAAAAAAAAAGAATAAACTTCATGGTTTAAAATAAGGAAGGGTGTGTGTCAAGTTTATATCCTTTCACCATACTTATTCAATTTGTATGCTGAGCAAATAATCCAAGAAGCTAGACTAAAAGAGGAGGAACACAGCATCAGGATTGCAGGAAGACTCATAAACAACCTTAGATATGCAGATAATACAACTTTGCTTGCTGAAAGTGAAGATGACTTGAAGCACTTACTGATGAAGATTAAAGACTACAGTCTGGAGTATGGGAGCTCTGGTA
>NW_006928690.1:4065-5738 GCF_000298275.1 Orycteropus afer afer
AGGTCAAGGGGCTTTCTCCAAGTCCCTAGAATTTGGCACTGTGAACTTGGACTTTTGGCCTCTAAAACCGTAAGAGAATAAACTCCTGTTTGTTAAAGCTGTCCACCTGTGGTATTTCTGTTAGAGCTGCACAAAGTAACCAAACTTACTGCTATCAAAGAACATCACATCTCTCATCTGTTCCTTTCTCATTATTCCTCTTCACCTGCAGCAGGAAAAGAATGTCTGCTGTCACAAGACTCATTCAATCCTTTCCTGTGCTAATTACCAGGATGCTCTAGAGAGGGTCTCTAGGTCTGTGATGTTTAATGGGGTGTCTGAAACAGCTCTACCTCCCTTCTCTCCTCTTTTGTTCCATGTCAGCTGAGATAGTAGCTACGCCAGAAAAGATTTCTGGCTGATCCGTTTTCTCCCTCCTCCCTTGGACTTTCCCCTGCAAAGCTAAAAATAGCAGTTCATTTCTGTTCTCAAACTGAAAGACCAAGGCAGACTTGCTACCTGGATAAGCAGTCCTATTCATTGAGTAGGCAAGTACAGTTGCCCCCAGCCGAGAGAAGAACCAGAAACAGCAAGAAGTTCAGCAAAGGGAAACTTGGGAAGGGATTGGTATGCATTTAATGTCAAAGAGGACGCACCACTATTGTCACAGGTATCAACTCCAAACCTTAGAGTAGGAGTTGGAATTCTCAAAAAATGTAGCAATCATTTGGGGCTTTCCAAAGGGCCTCATGTGGTCCACCAACGCACGGATCTTGGACAGTCAGCAGAGGGGAAGAGTTCATTCCTATGAGGCTCCCCCAGGCTTTGGATGCTGATGATCAAATTGGAGTCACTCCTAGAGTGTCTTGGCTTGAAGAACTGTGACATATGCAACTCCATGGCACGAGCCAGATTATGCAATTGCTCCTGTTTCATCACTAATTTCTGTCTCTTCTCCTCCACAAAATCTTCCCAGACAGACTTTCCCAGCAGTGTATCTTTCTTCTCCCAATTTTAGACAATCTGCACTAAACATTGAGCTTTTAGTATGGTATGGGGTCTTTTATTTATTATTATTTTTTAATTGTGATTTGGGTGAAAGTTTACAAAGCAAATTCACTTTCCATACAGCAGTATGTCTCATGACATTGACTACAATTTATCACAGTGCCACAGCTCCCCTCCCACTTTCTCCTCATAGTTACCTCTTCCCTGAGTCCTTCCCTCCATGCATTCCTGCCCCCTGAGCTATTTCCCTGTGCGTATACAGCCCTTCTATTCTCCCATGATTGTTCTCTCCAAGGAGTGTATCTTCCTAGTATAAATTTTCACCTCATATGTCTGTCTTTTGTTTGGCTGTAAGCCAAAGGAGTGGGTTCTGTTCCAGACCTGAAGGGCAGCTAGGGCCCATAGTCTCAGTGGTTCCACCAGGCTCTATCAGACCAGCAAACCTAGTCCTCTCTTTTTTTTTTTCCCCAAATGATTTTGAGTTTTGTTCTACATTGTTCTCCCACTCTATCCAGTATCTCCTACATAGATACACCTCCAAGTGGTTGACAGTGGTAGCTGGGCACTACTATCAAGTTCTTCTGGTCTCATAGTATAGGCTGAGG
Source organism: Orycteropus afer afer (assembly GCF_000298275.1). Classification (NCBI taxonomy): domain Eukaryota; kingdom Metazoa; phylum Chordata; class Mammalia; order Tubulidentata; family Orycteropodidae; genus Orycteropus; species Orycteropus afer. The sequence continues at coordinate 5,658 of NW_006928690.1, forward strand.
ATCGCATGGTGTACCAGTTGCTTGGACTAATTGTTTCCATGAATCTTTGGTTTTCTTCATTCTTTGCTCTGGTCAAGGAGA
>NW_006928691.1:0-1850 GCF_000298275.1 Orycteropus afer afer
TCACTAATGCCGAGGATATCAATCTTTATGCATTCCATTTCATTTTTGACAACTTCCAATTTTCCTAGATTCATACTTTGTACATTCCATGTTGCAATTATTAATGGATGTTTGCAGCTGTTTGAGTGGTGCCACATCAGTAAATGGAGGTCTCGAAAGCTTCACCTTATCCATATGAGTAAGGCTGGGTTTACCCTGATGATGCAGCTCTTTCCCAATCCTATTTTGAGAGCCTTCTAATCTATCTGGACTATTCATAAAGTTGCTCAGTAAGGTATCAGACAGTGTTTCTTTGTTATTCATAAGGTTTTCCCTGGCCAATTCTTTGAGAAGTGGATGGCCTCTTCCTTCTTCCTAGTTTGTCTCAGTCTGTAAGCCAGGCTGATACCTGTGTACCATGTACACTCAACTGGGTTTGAAACACCAGTGGCTCAGCCTCAAAATTCACATCAACACATCACCACAGTAGGACAAACCGACAGACAAGTTTGTCTCCCTGCTGGAAATCTCTCCTACCACCCTTACCTGGGTCCCTGCAGCTGACTCGTCCTCTGTCCTTGTTCCTAGGCCTTTTCCTACCGTTTCTCCCGCTCTCTCACCCTGCTGCTTTGGGTGTGCCTAGGTTCCCTCTTTTTACCTGGATCCCTGCAGCTCACTCCTCTCCTTTCCCGGTCCCCTGGCTTATTCCTCTCCCTTCTCTGGATCTCCCACCCTGCCACTTTGGGCATGCCTGGGTTCTCTCTCCTCACTTGGATCCCTGCAGCTCACTCCTCCTATGTCCCGCTTCCTGAGCCTTTTACTCCCCTTTCTCCTTCTCTCCCACCCTGCTGCTTTGGGCATGCCTGGGTTCCCTCTCCTCACCTGGATCCCTATGGCTTACTCCCGCTGGTCCTCAGGCCTATTCATCTCTGCTCTCTAGTTCTCCCATCCTGCTGCTTTGGACATGCCAGGGTTCCCACTCCTCACCTGGATCCCTGCAGCTCACTCCCATTGGTCCCAGGCCCTGGGCCTATTCATCTCCACTCTACGGTTCTCCTGCCCTGCTGCTTTGAGCATACCTGGGTTCTCTCTCCTCACTTGGATACCTGCGGATCACTCTCGTCTTTTTTTTTTTTTTTTTAATTGTGATTTGAGTGAAAATTTACAGCGCAAATTCACTTTCCATACAGCAGTTCACATACACTTTGTCTCATGACATTGCCTACAATTTACCACAATGCAACAGATCCCCTCCCACTTCCTCTCACTAGTTACCTCTTCCATATGCCCATCCCTCTATGGACACCTGCCCCCTGAGCTGTCTCCCTGTGTATAAACAGCCCTTCTTTCTCCCATGATTGATCTCTCCAAGGAGTGTATCTACCTCATGTAAATGTTCAAGTCATATGCCTGTCTTTTGTTTGGCTGGAAGCCACAGGTGTGGGTTCAATTCCAGACCTGAATGGCAGCTATGGACCATAGTCTCAGTGGTTCCACCAGGTTCTATCAGACTAGCAAACCTGGTCCCCCCTTTTATTACCAAATGATTTTGAGTTTTGTTTCACATTGTTCTCCCTCTCTATCCAGGATCTCCTACATAGATCCCCCTCTGAGTGGTTGACAATGGTAGGTGGGCACGATCTAGTTCTTGTGGTCTCATAGTCATATAGGCTGTGATCGCATGGTATACCAGTCATTAGGACTAATTGTTTCCATGTATCTTTGTTTCTCTTCATTCTTCTTTGCTCCAGACGAGGAGAGACCCGTCATTGCATCAGATGGCTGCTTGCAAGCTTTTAAGATCCCAGTCACTACTCACCAAAGTAGGAGGTAGAACAATGTTTTGTGTAGTATGTTATGCCAATTGAGCT
>NW_006928691.1:2780-4632 GCF_000298275.1 Orycteropus afer afer
TTCCATCTTTTGGCTATTGTAAATAGTGCTGCAATGAACATGGGTGTCCATATGTCTGTTCTTGTCATGCCTCTCTCTTCTGTAGGATAAATACTTAGTAATGGAATGGCTGGGTCAAATGGTATTTCTATTTCCAACTTTTTAAGGAATCGCCATACTGCTTTCCACATTGGTTGTACCATTTTACAGTCCCACAGGCAGTGTATGAAAGTCCCAATCTCTACACATCCTCGACAGCATTTGTTATTTTGTGTCTTGTTGAACTTTGCTTTTAGTGCTGGAGGAACATGGTATCTCATTGTTGTTTTGACTTGCATCTCTCTAATGATTAATGATCATGAGCATTTATTCATGTGCTTGTTGGATGCCTGAATATCCTCCTAGGTGAAGTGTCTATTCATGTCTTCTGCCCATTTTTTAACTGGATTGTTTGTCTTTTTGTTATTGAGGTGTTGGAGTTTTCTACAAATTCTAGAGATTAAGTACCTTGTCATATATGTCATTGCCAATTTTTTTTCCCAATTTGTAGGTTCTCTTTTGACTCTTTTGAAGAAGTCTTTGGAAGAACATAAAAATTTAATTTTGAGAAGGTCCCATTCATCTAGTTTCTCTTCTGCTGTTTGTGCATTTTGAGTTATGCTTGATAGTCTATTTATGCCATATATTAGGGTGCTGAAATTTGCACCTAGTTTTTCCTTAAGGAACTCTATAGTTTTAGGGTTCACATTTAAGTCTTTGATGCATATGGAGTTAGTTTTTGTGTGTGGTGTGAGGTACAGATCTTGTTTCATTTTTCTGCAAATGGATATCCAGTTTTCCCAGCACCATTTATTAAACAGACATTCTTTCCCCATTTAATGGATCTAGGCTCTTTGTCAAAGATCAGCTGACCATATGTTGATGGACCCATTTCTGGGTTCTCAATTCTATTCCATTGGTCTATGATCTGTCATTATACCAAAACCAGGCAGTTTTGACTACTGTGGCTGTATAGTGGGTTTTGGGATCCGGCAATGTGAGACCTCCTACTTTGTTCTTCTTCTTCAATAATGCTTTGCTTATCTGAAGTCTATTTCCTTTCCATATAAAGTTAGTGATTGATTTTTCCATACCCTTAAAAAATGTTGATGTTATCTGGATTTGGATTGCATTGAATGTATAGATTGCTTTGGGTAGAACTGACATTTTCACAATGTTCAATCTTCCTATCCACGAGCATGGGATGTTCTTCCATTTATGTAGAACTCTTATGGTTTCTTGACATAGTTTTTTATAGTTTTCTTTGTACAGGTTTTTTGCGTCCCTGGTAAGATTTATTCCCAAGTATTTTATTTTTTTTTGGTAGCTATTGTAAACAGTATTGATTTCATTATTTCTTTTTCAGCAATCTCTTTGCTGGTGTAGAGGAATCCAACTGATTTTTGGATATTGATTTTGTATCCTGCCATGATGCTCAATCTCTCAATTAGTTCCAATAGATTTTTGACTGAGTCTCTTGGGTTTTCTAGGTATTGGATCATATCCTGAGCAAATAGGGATAGTTTGACTTCTTCCTTACCAATTTGGATGCCTTTGATTTCCCTTTCTTGTCTTATGGCCCTGGCTAGGACCTCCAGTACAATGTTGAACAGAAGTGGTGATAGTGGGCATCCTTGTCTGATTCCTGTTCCAAGAGGAATGGTTTCAGTCTCTCTCCATTGAGTATAATGTTGGCTGTTGGTTTTGCATAGATGCCCTTTATTATGTTGAAGAATGTCCCTTCTATGGGACATTCTAAGAATGTCCCTATTATGCTGAGAGTTTTGATCAGGAATGGGTGCTGGATTTTATCAAATGCCTTTTCTACATCAAT
>NW_006928691.1:5286-6076 GCF_000298275.1 Orycteropus afer afer
TTTTTTGTATTGCCCTTCTATTTTCTGTTTAATTGATTTCTGCTTGAATCTTTATTATTTCCTTTCTTCTGGTGACTGTAGGCATTTCCTGCTGTTCTTTTTCTAATTGTTGGAGATGTTGGTTCAAAGGGGTGAATTTGGCTCTCTCTTCTTTTTTGATGTGTGCATATATTTCTATAAATTGACCTCTGATCACTGCTTTTGCTGTGTCTCAAAGATTTTGGTATGTTGTATATTCATTCTCACTTGATTCAAGGAACATTTGAATTTCAATTTTTATTTCTTCTCTTGCCCAGTCTTTCTTAAGGAGGGTGTTGTTCAGTTTCCATGTGTTTACCCTCTTTCTGTTGATCTTCCCATTGTTGATTTCTAATTTGATAGCACTATGATCTGAGAAGATGCTTTGCAGTATTTCAATGTTTTTAAATTTATTAAGGTTTGCTTTATGGCCTAAGATATGGTCTATCATAGAAAATGTTCCATGTCCACTGGAAAAGAATGTATATTTTGCTGTTGTTGGCTGAAGTGCTCTGTAGATGTCTATAAGTTCAAGTTGGTGGATTGCATTTTTTAGCTCTTTTGCATCTTTGTTGAGTTTCTTTCCAGTTGTTCTCTCTTTCATTGAAAGTGGTGTATTAAAGTCTCCCACTATGACTGTGGAGTCATCTATTTGGTTTTTCAAATCTTTTAAAGTCTGGAGTTCCAGCAAGATGGCAGACTAGGCAGAAGGATTGCAAAGACCCTCTTCAACAAAGAAAAGGGAAACCAATTAACACAGACACAGAAGATA
>NW_006928692.1:0-1444 GCF_000298275.1 Orycteropus afer afer
ATTTTAAGGCTGGGCCCTGAGGAATGTGGGCCTGGGTTTGGGGGCTGCTTTTTGCTTGGGGTGGCTCTATATTAAGGCCAGGGCCCGAGGTAGGTGGACCTGGGGCTGGGTGCTGCTTTTCACATGGGGGCATCTCTTTATTAAGGCCAGGGCCCAAGTTAGGTGAGTCCGGGGCATGGAGACTGCTTTTCCCTTGGGGGTGGCTCGATATTAATATAGAGCATGGAGGCTGCTTTTCACTTGTGAGTGGCTCTATTTTAAGGCTATTTTCCAAGGTAGGCAGGTGCAGAGGGGTTAGGAACAACTAAGGGAGACAAACTTGTCTGTCAGTTTGCCGTCCTTTGGTGGCTTATGTGTTCCTGTGAGGCTAGAGGCTGTGCCACCAGTGTTGAAAAATGCCAGCAGCGTTACCAATGGTGGACAGGATTCAGTGGAGCTTCTGCGCTAAGACAGACTCAGAAGGAAGAGGCCGTCTACTTCTCAAAGAATTGGCCAGTAAAAATCTTATGAATAGCAGCAGTGAAACACTGTCTGATATATTACTGGAAAACTTTATGAATAGCACTGAAAAATTGTCCAAAATAATGGCAAAAGATGAGTCCATCAGGTCAGAGGCACTCAAAATTTGACTGGAAAAGAGCTGACTCCTAAGAGTAGAGACGACATTGATGATATGGACAGAGTAATGCTTTTGGTATCTCCATTGGCTGATGTGGCATGAGTAAAAATGAGTAGAAACAGATGCAAAGATCCATTAATAATTGGAACATAAAATGTATGAAGTATGAATCTAGGAAAATTGGAATGAAAATAGGACTGAATCTAGGAAAACAGAAATGAAATGGAACACGTAAAGATAGAAATCATAGGCATTAGTGAACTGAAATGGATTGGTTTTGGCCATTTTGAATCAGACAATCATATGATCTACTCTGCCAGGAATGACAAATTGAAGAGGGATAGAGTGGCATTCATCATCACAAAGAATGTTTCAATATCTATCCTGAAGTACAATGCTATTGTGATAGGATAGTATCCATATACCTACAAGAAAGACTAGTTAATACTACTATTATTCAAATTTATGCACCAATCACCAAAGCCAAAGATGAGGAAACTGAAGATTTCTACAAATTCTGGTCTGAAATTGACCGAACATCCAATCAAGATGTGTTGATTATCATTGGTGACTGGAATGCAAAAGTTGAAATCAAAGAAGAGTTACCAATAGTTAGAAAATATGGCCTTGGTGATAGAAATAATGCTGGAGATTGCATGATAGAATTTTGCAAGACTAACAACTTATTCATCTCAAATACCCTTTTTCAACAACATAAGTGACAACTATACACATGGACTTCACCAAATGCAATAAACAGGAATCCGATTGACTACATTTGTGGCAAAAAGTGATGGAGAAGTTCAGTATCTTTGGCCAAAACAA
>NW_006928692.1:2414-3438 GCF_000298275.1 Orycteropus afer afer
CCATATTTGTACCCATTCCAAAGAAAGGTGATCCCACAGAATGTGGAAATTATCAAACAATATCATTAATATCACATGCAAGTGAAGTCTTACTGACGATAATTGAAAAATGGCTGCAGCAGTATATTGACAGAGAGCTTCCAGAAATGCAAGCTGGATTCATAAGAAGATGTGGAATAAGGGATATCATTGCTGATGTCAGATGGATCTTAGCTGAAAGCAAAGAATACCACAAAGTTCTTTACTTGTGCTTTATTGACTATGCAAAAGCACTTGATTTTGTAGATCATAACAAATTATGGATAACATTGAGAGGAATGGGAATTCTAGAACACTTGATTGTAGTCATGAGGAACCTGTACATAGATCAGGAGGCTGTCATTTGAACAGAACAAGGGGATACTGCATGGTTCAAAGTCAAGAAGGGAGTGTGTCAAGGTTGTATCCTTTCACCATACTTATTCAACTTGTATGCTGAGCAAATAATCTGAGAAGCTTGATTATATGAAGAAGAACATGGCAGTAGGATTGGAGGAAGACTTGTTAACAACCTGCGATATGCAGATGACACAACTTTGCTTACTGAGAGTCAGGATGACTTGAAGCACTTACTGGACCTCCATATAAAGAAAACAAAAGTCCTCACAACTGGTCCAACAAATGGCTTCATGATGGATGGAGAAAAGATTGAAGTTGTCAAGGACTTCATATTATTTGACTCTACAATAAACACCAATGGAATCAGTAGTCAAGATATCAAATGACATATTGCATTGGACAAATCTTCTACAGAAGACCTCTTTCAAGTGATGAAAAGTAAAGATGTCTCCTTGAAGACTAAGTTGCACCTAACCCATGCCATGGTATTTTCAAGTAACTCTTATGCATGTGAGAGCTGGATAATGAATAAGGAAGATCAAAGAAGAGTTATGCTTTTGAGTTGTGGTGTTGGAGAAGAATGCTAAGAGTACCATGATCTGCTAAAAGGACTAACAAATCTGTCCTGGAAGAAGTGCAGCCAGAA
>NW_006928692.1:5034-5713 GCF_000298275.1 Orycteropus afer afer
ATTGTGAAGATGTCACAAGATGAGGCCTTGTTTCATACTGTTGTGCACAGGGTCACTATGAGACAAAACCAACTTAATTGCACCTAAAAACAGCATTTATGTAAAGCCTAAAGTTATGAAGACCATCAAAGAAAAAATACAGACAAAATTAGGGACCAAAATACATGGCACAAATACACTTTCAAACATAGCTAAAAACATATAAACAGCAGAAGACAATCTAGGTGACTGGGAATTCCTAAAAATTAGACACTTAGCATGTGAACATATTTTCACCAAAAGAGTAAAAAGAGAACCCACAGACTGGAAAAAAAAATAGCAATAACATATCAGTCAAGGAACTAACCTGTAAAATTTATAGAAACCTTCAACATCTCAACAACTAAAAGACAAATGATCCAATTAAAAAATGGGTAGAAGACATGAACAGACACTTCTCCAAAGAAGAGACATTCAAGCTGCCATCAAAAACATGAAGAAATACTCATGATCGTTAGCCATCAGAAAGATGTAAATCAAAACAGCAACGAGATATAATCTCATCCCAACCTTAATTGTTGTTGTTGTTATGTGCCATCGAGTCTGCCCCGACTCATAGCGACCCCACCTTGGGTTTCCGAGGCAGTATCAATATGGAAGTAAATTGCCTAACCTTCCTTCCAAGGAGTGGCTGTTTAAT
>NW_006928693.1:0-723 GCF_000298275.1 Orycteropus afer afer
AACTGGAATTCCAGAACATTTAATTCTGCTTATGAGAAATGTGTACATAGACCAAGAGGCAGTCATTCGAAAAGAACAACCCAATACTATATGGTTTAAAATCAGGAAAGGCATACGTCAGGGTTGTATCTTTCACCATACTTATTCAGTCTGTTTGCTGAGCAAATAATCCAAGAAGCTGGACTATATGAGGAAAAAATGCAGCATCAGCATTGGAGGAAGACTCATTAACAACCTGTGATATACAGATGACACAACCTTACTTGCTGAAAGCAAAGAGGACTTGAAGCACTTCCTGATAAAGATCAAAGACTACAGTCTTCAGTATGCATTACACCCCAATATAAACAAAACAAATATCCTCACAAATGAACCAATTAGCAACATCATGATAAATGGAGAAGAGATTGATTTTTCTCAAGTATTTCATTTTACTTGGATCCTCAATCAAAGCCCATGGAAACAGCAGTCAAGCAATCAAATGATGCATTGCATTGGGCAAATCTGCTGCAAAAACCCTCTTTAAAATGTTAAAGAGCACAGATGGCACTTTGAAGACCTAAGCCATGCTATTCTTAGTCACTTCATATGCATGCAAAATCTGGACAAAGAATGAGGAAGATCAAAAAAAGAGTTGATGCATTTGTATCATGGTGTTGGTGAAGAATATCGAATACACCATGGACTGCCAGAAGAATGGACAGATCTGTGTTGGAAGTACAG
>NW_006928693.1:1988-2901 GCF_000298275.1 Orycteropus afer afer
ACTGAGGCCAGATTTCTGGTCACACGAAATCCTATAACTGAATACCTGTTGTCATCCACATGTGATAAAATCCACTCCCAGGTCATAAATGGCAGTTCCAGTTATATTTCTATTTTGACAAATACTTATGTAAGTGATATACATCCAGTTCCAGTAGATGTATTTAAACTTGAAAGCACTTGCAAATGTTAACACAAAAATGAGTTTAAAGACAATTTTATCTTAAACTAGTGTTATTATGAAGAAATTTATATGTAGTTATAGAATTGTAAATGTTTTTTTCATTTTCAATAGATAGTAATGCCTTTCAATAAATGATGTTTTTGTAAGTTCTTAAAAAGATCTTGTAGTACATTAAATATACAAATTATTCTGTTTATCACTCTAAAAAGCCATATATTTTAGAAAGCTTTGTTATATGTATATTATGTATTATCAAAGATACCTATATAAGTGCATTGATACGTGTTATAGCTTTTATTTATATTACATATGTTATGTTTTATATTGTATCTCAAAAGTCCAGGAGACTGCATACCCACAGACGAAAACAAAATCCAAGTTTATGATCATCACAAGTTCTGCCGAAGGCCCCAGTAATATTGGCAACAAATCCAGTTTACACTGTGAAGAACTGTATAGCAAGATTGGCACTGCAATTTAATAATTTTATTTATTTACTGTTGTTCAAGGGGTATGCACTTTGGTTCAGGGCCATGGACTTTATATAATTTATTTTCAAAGTTCATATAAATGTAGACCTAGTAGGCAGTTGCCTTCATTGTGCGATTTGACATGTTCCGAAATATGTCCTTACTGAAAAAATATATCTGCTCCATTCTGTCAAGAGCCCTGCCAACTCCTGGTACTATATTTTCTGCCATCTTCTATAACAGGGTTTATTAATTTTCTC
>NW_006928693.1:4671-5709 GCF_000298275.1 Orycteropus afer afer
TTTCTGGAAGTTTTCTTTCCATATACTGCTGCAACCATTTTTTAATTATCTTCAGCAAGATTTTACTTGTGTGTGATATTAACGATATTGTTCAATAATTTCCACATTCTGTGGGATCACTTTTCTTTGGAATAGATCTCTTCCAACAAGTTGACCAGGTAGCTGTCTTGCAAATTTCTTGGCAAAGATGAGTGAATGCCTCCAACATAGCATCTGTTTGTTGAAATATCTCAACAGATATTCCATGAATTCCTGTAACCTTGTTTTCACCAATTCCTTCAGTGCAGCTTCAACTTCTTCCTTCAATACCATTGGCTTTTGATCAGATGCCACCTTGTGAAATGGATGCACATTGACCAATTCTTTTTGGTATAATGACTGTACATTTCTTCTACTTTGGATGTTTCCTGCATCATTCAATATTTTCCCCATAGAATCTTCAATATTGCAACTTGAGGCTTACTTTTTTTTCTTCAATTTCTTCAGCTTGATAAATGCTGAGAGTGTTCTTCCCTTTTGGTTTTCTAACTCTAGGTCTTTGCACATTTCATTATAATCAATGACTTGTCTTCTTGAGCTATTCTTTGAAATATATTCAGCTCATTTATCTTGTCATTTCTTCCATTTCCTTTAACTATTCTGCACTGAGGAGCAAGTTTCAGAGTCTCTTCTGACATCCATTTTGGTATTTTCTTCCTTTCCTGTCTTTTTAATGACTTCTTGCTTTCTTCATGGATGATGTTCTTGATGTCATCCCACCATTCCTCTGGTTTTCAGTCACTGGTGTTCAATTCATCAAATATATTCTTTAGATAGACTCTAAATTCAGGAAAGATATAATCAAGATCATATTTTGGCTCTCATGAACTTGTTTTAATTGTCTTCAACTTCACCTTGAACTTGCATATGAACAGTTGATGGTACGTTCCACAGTCAGCTCCGGGCCTTGTTTTGGCTGAAGATATTGAGCTTCTCCAACACCTCTTTCCACAGATGTGGTCAGTCTGATTCCTGTGTACTCCATCTGGTGAGGTCCAT
>NW_006928694.1:0-1060 GCF_000298275.1 Orycteropus afer afer
TAGAGACTGAACGCCTAACCATGGGCCACCAAGTCACCATGAGGCCTGAGCTGCCCATCATGAACTGGGTGTTGTCTGACCCAAAGAGTCATAAAGTTGGATGTGCACAGCAGCACTCCCTTATTAAATGGAAGTGGTATATCAGAGATCGGGCTTGAGCAGGACCTGAAGGCACAAGTAAGTTGCATGAGGAAGTGGCCCAAATGCCTATGGTCTCCACTCGAGTCACATTACCTTCCCTGTCCCACTCTGCACCTATGGCCTCATGCGGAGTTCCTTACGATCAGCTGACTGAGGAAGAGAAAACTCGTGCCTGGTTTACAGATGGTTCTGCGTGATATGCAGGCACCACTCGAAAGTGGACAGCGGCGGCACTGCAGCCCCTTTTTGGGACTTCCTTAAAGGACAGTGGTGAAGGGAAATCCTCCCAATGGGCAGAACTTTGAGCCATGCATATGGCTGTTCACTTTGCATGGAACAAGAAATGGCCAGATGTGTGATTATATACGGATTCATGAGTGGTGGCTAATGGCTTAGCTGGATGGTCTGGGACTTGGAAGGAGCATGACTGGAAGATTGGTGATAAGGATGTGTGGGGAAGAGGCATGTGGATAGATCTCTCTGAATGGGCCAAAGAAGTAAAGATATATGTGTCTCATGTGAATGCCCACTGAAAGGTGACCTCGGCAGAGGAGGACTTTAACAATCAGGTAGATAGGATGACACTTTCAGTGGAAACCAGCTGTCCTTTTTCCACAGCTACTCCTGTCATTGATCAATGGGCTCACAAACAAAGTGGCCATGGTGGCAGGGATGGAGGTTATGCATGGGCACAGCAACATGGACTCCTGCTTACCAAGGTTGATTTGGCTACTGCCACTGCTGAGTGCTCAATCTGCCAACAGCAGAGACCAACCCTGTGTCTGCGATATGGATCCATTCCTCGGGGTGATCAGCCAGCAATGTGGTGGCAGGTTGATTACATTGGACCACTTCCATCATGGAAAGGACAGCGTTTTGTTCTTACTGGAATAGACACTTATTCTGGATATGGATTCGC
>NW_006928694.1:2815-5729 GCF_000298275.1 Orycteropus afer afer
AGCTATTGTAAATGATATTGATTTCCTTATTTCTTTTTCAGCAATCTCTTCTGGTGTAGAGGAATCCAACTGATTTTTGAATGTCATCAACATTTTTTACATCCATTTCTCTTTCATAGTCATATAGAAATACATGGTTTTTATATTACCTAGATTTTTCATGAAGCTACTGTGACAGAAAAGATAGTCTCTATTTTTTCATATACTAAACCATAGATGGACACCTTCCACTAAATTTTTAGAAAATATATATTTTTTAATTCCAGAAATCATGTAATTTTACTTTTAAATACTTCAGTATGTGTCCCTAGCTGGTGAGGATATTTAAGAAAACCTCAAAGCCATTATAACACTTAGGAGAATTAACTATAATCCTTTTATATTATCTTATACTCAATCTATATTTAAATTTTCCCATTTGTGTCTTATTCCTTTTCCTATTGGTTTATCCAACTCAGTATCCTAAAAGGGTCCATAAATTGCATATGATTGTCATGTCTTGAAAGGATTTTTTTTATTTTATATCAAGCTCCCTCTTTTGCTATTTTATTTTACTATTTTTACACAGCATTACTTTGTTGTAGAAAGTATGTTGTTTGCCTTACATAATGTCCCACATTCTAGATGATTGCTTCCTTATGATAGTGTTTACATTTTTTCCTTTTATAAACCATTAGATCTGAATGCTTGATTATATCTAGGTTCAGTTTGTTTTGTTTTGTTTTTTTTGTACAAACATTTCATGTCATTCTGTTTATTTTCTATTGTATTCCAACACAAGGTCCATAATGTTCAGTTGCTACTCTGATGTGATGCCAAAATTGATCATTACATTCAGGTGTGACAGTCTGTTGTTGTGAGCCATTGAATCTGTTCCAACTCATCAATGCTATAAGACAGAGTAGACTGCTGCATAGAGTTTCCCAGGCTGAAATCTTTTACAGGAATAGATCAGCAACTCTTTTCTCTTATATTGTTCTAGTTGCCAAGTGCCACTCTGACAAGAATAACCACAAATGGAATGGCCTTAACAAACAAGAGTTCATTCTCTTACAGTTTGTAGGCTTTAAGTCCAAGTTCAAAGTGCCAGGATCTAGGGGCTGGGTGAAAGCCCCTCAACCTTGGGGTCCAGCTATGCCTCCTGCTCCCAGCCCACTGGAGCTAGAGGCATTTCTTCACTCAGATAGCTGCTGGCTGCTGAGGTTGAGAAGCCCAAGGTTGACAAGTAAAAAGGCACAGTCCTGATGTTACCAAATCACACAGCAAGCCTTTAATTTAAGTCCCTTGTAAGTCCCAAGGTCATCAGAGCATGGCAGGCTGCTGAATAATGACACGGCTACATGCAGAGTCCAAGCATGCCATAAACTAGAGGTCATTCTGCAAGGCTTCTGCTTATATACAGGAAGCAGACCACATTCCCAAAGGCAGCTACTCAGCTGCTCACAGTAGATCCCACCATAGAGTTGATTACCAGTCTCATCATGGGAAATACTACCCCCAGCTGCCCAGCCACTCAACCACGCCCAGCCAAGTTGACACACAAACTGAACTACCACATATAAGTGGGTGGGTTTGAACCTCCAATCTTTCAGTTAGCATGCAAGTGCTTAACCATTGCCCCACCTGGGCTCTCCTTTATTATAAAGTTCCCTTCAATTTCTGACCAATGGTTTTAGTTGCTACTGATGATTATTATCTAAATCTATTATTTTACTACCGGTCACAAAACAGTGACTTTCTAATCCCAGCATACCTCCTCTATTACTAGCTATTATTCTTCTGTAAAGAATGTCTTTCATCTATAAAATGGCATGTGTTCCTGAAATCATCACTTTATGGAATTTTGTCAAACAAACACAGCAGGTTTTATGAGAAAATAAGGATAGGGCTGAACCCAAACTGGAACAATGTCATAGGCATTCAACTCATAAAAAGCACTAAGTATGTTGCCAAGGAGCTCTGATGGTGCAGTGGTTAAAGTTGGTGTTCTGAGGAAGAAAGATGGGGCAGTCAGCTTCCATAAAGATTTACAGCCCAATGGGTGTCACTGAGTCTGAGTCAATCCAATGGCAGTGAGTTTGGTTTTTGGTTTAAATATTTTGTCACAGTTAAAAACATTACATTTTTAATTTAAAAAAAAATGCTATGGTAAATAATAAACTTTACCTTGACAGAAGACACGGAGATTGTTAGAGTGTGTGTGTCAAAATGCTTGAACTTGTAATTTATGGATAAGAAGGTGAAGAAAGATTATCATCATTCTTAGGACAAATTGTTATGAGACCAGTGGCTATGGCCCATTGTTCTGGATTGTTTTTTCTTTTTTCTTTTTTTTTTTTTTCCTTCTGCATTGGCTTAAAATAGAAATAGAGATTTTGTTGTTTTACTAGTTTCTCTCTTTCAAAAGGAGGCAGCTTGTGTATCTTGATGAGACTGTATACCATTAAATGAAATCTTGCCAAAGTCAGCATTCTCATCCTTATCTTCAGCCCACTGCAAATGCTTTTCAGCCCCCCTGAAAGCAGATGATAAGTATAATGAGTTAAGCTGTATTATTTCTTTTATTTTCACAGCATTGTCTGTGAGAATGTACAATGTGGATTGATTTTGGTCTGCAGATTCTCATAAAAACATAAACACTCTTGTTATTTTCAAAACACTTCATTATTTTAAGCTTCTCCTCAATAGTGGATGTTTTTTGACATCATTCATTACATAGATTCTTACACCAACTCTTACTCATGTTTGGCATCTTATATGAATAGTTTCCAAACTCAAGAGAAGAGCATGAGACACACTTATAGGACAAGGCACATTAATGATTGAAGTAATAGATAAAAAATGAGGGCAGAGGAGTTCCTGCAAGATGGCAGACTAAGCAAAAAAACTGCAAAGACCCTTTTTTTTTTTTTTT
>NW_006928695.1:0-755 GCF_000298275.1 Orycteropus afer afer
ATAAATCTTACCAGGGACACAAAAGACCTGTACAAAGAAAACTATAAAAAACTACTTCAAGAAACCATAAGAGATCTACATAAGTGGAAGAACATACCATGCTCGTGGATAGGAAGATTGAACACTGTGAAAATGTCAATTCTACCCAAAGCAATCTGTACATTCAATGCAATCCCAATCCAGATCCCATCAACATTCTTTAGGATATGGAAAAACCAATCAATAACTTTATATGGAAAGGAAAGAGACCTCTGAGAAGTAAAGCACTAATGAAGAAGAACAAAGTAGGAGGTCTCACACTTGCCAGATCTCAAAACCTACTATACAGCCACAGTAGTCAAAACTGCCTGGTATTGGTTTAATGATAGATACCATAGACCAATGGAATAGAATTGAGAACCCAGAAACAGATCCATCGACCTATGGTCAGCAGATCTTTGACAAAGGGCCAAAATCCATCAAATGGAAGAGAATGTTTGTTCAATAAATGGTGCTGGCAAAACTGGAGATCCATTTACAGAAAAATGAAACAAGACCTGTGCCTCACACCATACACAAAAACGAACTCCAGATGGATCAAAGACCTAAATATGAAACCTAAAATTATAGAGTTCCTCAAGGAAAAACTAGGAGCAAATTAAGAGGCCCTAAACAGCAGAAGAGAAACCAGCTGATTGGGACCTTCTAAAAATTAAATTTTTATGTGCTTCCAAAGACTTCTCCAAAGGAGTCAAAAGAGAACCTACAGATTGGGA
>NW_006928695.1:2627-3787 GCF_000298275.1 Orycteropus afer afer
CCATAAATTTTCACTCAAATTACAATAAAAATTTTAAAAGAAAAAATTTCTAGAAGAATATAAATTAAACCCACTGCCATTGAGTCAATTCCTATGTATAGTGACCCCCACTGGGTTTTCAAGACAGTAAATCTTTATGGAAGTAGATTGCCCCATCTTCCTTCCATGGAGTGGCTGGTGAATTTGAACCACCAACTTTCTAGTTACCAGTTCAATGCCTCAGACACTGAACCACCAGAGGTCCTTCTAGAAGAATAGAGAACTGAATATGTCCCAATCCTTGGGAGAAGAATGAATTTGGAAGTGATAGAAATCACAAAGCAAAAAACAAACTAATTGACTACTAAAAATGATAATTTTGTTATGTCAAAAACAAAATAAAAGGCAAGTAACCTGAGGAAAAAAAACATTTATAGCAAATCTTTTACCAAAATCTCATGTAATGCAATAAGAAAAACCCTAGTATAAAAGTTAAATAGGAAAGAACATGACATATGTGGACTGACAATTCATAAAATGAAAAATCAGTAAGGACCATATTCTAAAACTCAATTTTGTCATTAATTTAATAAAAATTAAAACAGCATAGAAAATCAATAGTAATTATGCTGAGAATTATGTGACACTGGCTCTTGGGGTCCAGTGTTTGTGCCCACATAAATTGGGCTGTGCTTTTGGAAAGCTGCTTGGCAAACTCATCAAGAGCCAAACACTGATTAGCCTATGAACCTTTAATGTGCTAGGGAAACATCCAATTAAACAGCTCCATGCAGGAAAACACTTATAATAATGTTTTTAAGAGCAAACTACAGGAAGTAGAAATATCAACAATCATGAAATGCTTAAATATATTGTTAGTTAAGTCTACTCACATGTTGCTGTGAGGCTGGAGGCTATGCCACCGGTATTTCAAATACCAGCAGGGTGGTGGACAGGTTTCAGTGGAGCTTCCAGACTAAGACAGACCCAGAAAAAGGATGAAGCCATCCATGTCTCAAAGAACTGGCCAGTGAAAACCTTATGAAGAGCAAAGAAATACTGTTTGATACATTACCACGCAACTTTATGAATAGTCCAGTTAGGTTAGAAGGCTCTCAAAATAGGACTGGGAAAGAGCTGCATCATCTGACTAAATCCAACCTTACTCATATGGATAAGGT
>NW_006928695.1:5107-5802 GCF_000298275.1 Orycteropus afer afer
CCAGAAAAGGAGACATACAGAGCTGCGGTCTGGCATCAATCCTGAGCAATCCTGATGGCACAGACAGCTTGGAGATTCTCGAGTGATGGTAGGACCTAAGAATTAACCTAAAAATCAGTCCTGCTAGCCAGGAACTGCACGGAGGACTATGCACGGTGGCTGGAGAATAAATAGAGAAGGTGAAGAGAAAGGCAGGCTGAGCTGTGGATTTTTGCCAGTCCAGAGGATGCTGCCATTTTGAATGCTAAAAGCAGCTTGACTATTTTGGATATTTAAAGAGACAGTGCTCTCCGAGATTCCAGGGACTTAAGAAGAGGTTTGGCTTTCCAGCAACCCCAAGGACACTCAGGACCTGCAAGACTGAAAAGGTGGGACATTCCTCTTGTTACTCCTATACCCCACACCCACTTGGTGAACGGATGTGTGGCCAGCCCCCACTCCCACCCACCTTCTGGGCCCACAGGAACTCCATCCCAGTCTGTGTGCTTGGATTGGAGCCTTGGTGACCTGCCCTGTCCTCCACCAAGTTTTTTTTTCTTTTTTGCTTTCTTTTTTCTGGTGATTAGTTTACTTGTATTTGTCTGTTTTAAAACAACTATTATTACTAATACTTTTGTCCTTTTTACTATTAATCTTTTTCTTCCCCTCCCAGGTCCTAGTTTTCAGCTTTTTTTCTTTTCCCTGTTCCTGGTTGA
>NW_006928696.1:0-513 GCF_000298275.1 Orycteropus afer afer
TCAGAGAAGTTCTCCAATAGCTGAGTCAGATTACATCCAATGCTCCTGCACTATGAGAGGAAATCTCTAAATTTTGTATCTTCCTGGTTTCTGACTTTTTAAAATTTGACACAAAAATTATTTTAAAATAATAATGCAAAGTAAAATAAATTATTTTGAAGATTGAGTATTAGTTTTTGTGTAAATGCCTGCTTATATGTGTGCTAGACTCTTATACAACTTATGTGCAGTATCTATCAAGGAGTTACACTTAAGAGTTTCATATATTTTTCATTTATAATTACATCTGAGCATATAAAGAAGTTCAACTCCCTGCTCATGTTTTTAATTAAAATTTTTCTTATTTTCATCACTGCAGCAATTAAATGGAAGTATTTATACTATAATAGTTATAAATTGGATAGCTTTTAATATCTTATAAACCAGGGATTATTGCTTTTATTGGGTTTATGTTAGTTGAAAGTGACTTGAACTAAATATGTGAAGGGCCCTTGAATGTCTCAGAACAATTTG
>NW_006928696.1:1253-2592 GCF_000298275.1 Orycteropus afer afer
TGTCAATCTCTCAAAAATTCACTTGACCTTTCTTTTCAATCAGTAATAGTGGTAGAAAGTAATGACTTTCTCCTAAGATAATGAGCATAAGAGAACAAATAATTTTTGTAACGACAGGTTGCACTTAGTGAAGAATGTTCTATAAGAGATTTATTGTCATTATTATAGAATTTTCTTGTGTGCAAGACAATGTAATCATGACACTTGACTTCTACTTTTGGTACTTCTAAAGACTGCTAAATAACCTTAAATATGTTTCTTAAACTCCAAGTTTGTCAAACAATGATGAAATCATTGTATGCTTCATGTGTTGAACAATTTTTTTTCCTGAAAATTATATATGTTTAGAATGATTCTTCCCTATTTTTATTTCTTTCTTTATTTTTTCCAGTACTTGCGGTTATGGATTGAATTCTACCCTCTCAAAATATGTGTTGTAAATTCTAACCTCTGTACCTGTGAATGAAATCCTATTAAGGAGCTCGGATGGCATAGTGCCTAAGGCAATTGACTGCTAACCAGAGGACTGGCAGTTCAAACTCACCAGCCACTCGTGGAAGGAAGATTGGACAATCTACTTCCCTAAAGGTATGCCACCTTGGAAACTCAAAGAGGTTTTTTCTTTTGTTTTGTTAATTGTGTCATAGCAGGACAGGCTGTGCTTCAA
Source organism: Orycteropus afer afer (assembly GCF_000298275.1). Lineage (NCBI taxonomy): Eukaryota > Metazoa > Chordata > Mammalia > Tubulidentata > Orycteropodidae > Orycteropus > Orycteropus afer. Next base: position 1,921 of record NW_006928696.1, read on the forward strand.
GCCAATCAATTTAAAGATATTAAAAGAGAAAATTAGGCCCAGAGAGAAGCAAGCACAAAAGGAGGAAAGATAGACAGCACATGGAGGTGTCCAAGGAATGCTGAGAAGAATGTTATAGACGCTGAGACGATTTTCCTCCAGAATGTATAAAGAGAACTTTCTCCTAGAGGTGATGGCCAGAATTTTACATATAACTACCTAAACCATGAGGAAATAACTTTTCTGTTTGTTAAAGCCAAGAACATGTGGTATTATTAATTAATTAATTATTATTTTTTTTTTTTTAATGGTGGCACTAAGAAACTAAGACCTTTGGAACCTGAATTTTTCACTGAGGTAAAAACTCTCTAGTACAACCTTTTCATTACTCCCCCCCACACACACTTGTTCAGTTCCTTCATTTGTTTAGTTCTCTCCCTATGGAATTCTCAGGGTAAGTGTATTGATTTTCTTGACTTCTCTTAAAGCACTAATTAAATTAATATATCACTTTTTTTATTTTTGAAAATATTTTCTAGCTTTTTACTTCAATTATCTGTATTAATGCCTCTGCTGCATGTACTTAGCATTACATTAAAATGGTTACCAGTCAGTTTTACATTTAAGGAAACTTCAAGACCATAAGCCATTAACTTTCCCTAAATTATTGAACTGCTTTCCTTGCTTGTGTAC
>NW_006928696.1:3302-3905 GCF_000298275.1 Orycteropus afer afer
ACTGAAATAAAAAGGATAATATCAGGATACTATGAAGAACTGTACTCCAACAAATTTGAAAATCTGTAAGAAATGGACAGATTTCTAGAAACACAACATTTACCTAAACTAATACAGACTGATGTGGAAAAGTTGAACGGGCCCATCACAAAAGAAGAAATTGAACAGGTCATCAAAAAGTTACCAACTAAATAAAAGTCCTGGCATAGGTGGTTTCACTGGAGAATTCAGTGAAACATTCAGATAAGAACTGACAGTAATCCTACTCAAACTATTCCAAAACATAGAAAAGGATGGAATCCTCCCTAACTCATTTTATGAACCAAGCATAATATTGATACCAAAACCAGGCAAAGACATCACTCTAAAGGAAAACTACAGACCAATATCCCTCATGAATATAGATGCAAAAAACCTTCAACAAAATCCTAGTCAATAGACTGCAACAACAATATATCAAGAAAATCATTCATCATGACCAAGTGGGGTTCATATCAGGCATGAAAGGATGGTTCAACATTAGAAAAACAATCAATGTCATCCACCACATAAATAAAACAAAGGAGAAGAAACACATGATCATATCAATTGATGCAGAAAAGG
>NW_006928696.1:5020-6121 GCF_000298275.1 Orycteropus afer afer
GGACAGGCTGAAATATTAGGTATGTATATGAAGTGGAGAGTGCACCCAAGAACATGTATAGGGTTGGCAGACAGGTGTCCAATAACTTTATGATTATAATCTGAATTCCCAGGTATATAATGGGGCTGACAAGGGGCAAGGTTGTAGTCACTGCTTGGCCACAGCCGGCTACCAAGAGGGGCCAAGTAGTTGAATCTGTGGACTCACAACCATGGTCACAGAGGACATCAAACTCAATTGGCAGAACATAGTACACAAAACATTGTTCCACCTCCTACTGTGGCGAGTAGTGACTGACATCTTAAAAGCTTGCAAGCTGCCATCTAGATGCAACGATTGGTCTTTCCTCACGCAAAGCCAAGAAGAATGAAGAAAACCAAAAATCCATGGAAACAATTAGTCCTAGAGACTGGTACACTATCCAATCTGCAACCTATATGACTATGAGACCAGAAGAAATTAGATAGTGCTCGGCTATCTCCTTGTAGGAGATCCTGGATAGACGGGGAGAACAATGTTGAACAAAACTCAAAATCATTTGGAAAAAAAAAAAAAGCAAGGCACAGGTTTGCTGGCTAAATGGAGCCTGATAGAACCACTGAGACCATGGCCCCTAGCTGCCCTTCAGGTTTGGAATTGAACCCACACTTGTGGCTTCCAGCCAAACAATAGACAGGCATATCAGTTGAGCATTTACCTGAGGTAGATACACTCCTTGGAGAGAACAAGCATGAAAGAAAGAAGGGCTGCTTAGGCACAGGGAGACAGCTCAGGGGGTAGGAGTGCATGGAGGGATGGACACAGGGAAGAGGTAGCTATCAGGAGGAAGTGGGAGTCGAGATGTTGCATTGTGCTAAATTGTGGTCAATGTCATGAGACAAAGTGTAAGTGAACTGCTGTATGGAAAAAGTATTTGCTCTGTAAATTTTCACCCAGATCACACACACACACACACACACACAAATAAAATTTGTCCATAGATCTTTGATCTAAAAAAAAAATTCCAACATATTTACACATTTTCAGTTCACTTAAAAATGGGTCATTTTGGAGGCGGGGCAAGATGGCGGACTAGGCAGAAGGATTGCACAGACCCTCTTC
>NW_006928697.1:0-1260 GCF_000298275.1 Orycteropus afer afer
AATAAGAGCTACTGTTTGGTGATTCCCTACTCCATGTAAGGAACTATGACCATTCCTTTAATATGGATTAATTAACTCCTTTACCCTTCACACCAATACATAATCAGTTTATTTTTATAAAAGAAGAAATTATGTTAAATAACTTGCACATGACCTCACAACTGGCAAATGAAAAAGCAAAGCTTTAGATAAATGACTAAAGCACTGTGAGCAGTGAAATGGCAAAGGTAGCTAGGATAAATTGGCCAGTACTGTGTAGAATCCATTGAGATGGGGTTCTCTAGAGGCAGACATTCACTCAAGGCAATATTAAAATAATCTGAATGTGGAAGTTTAGAAGCATGAACTAGAAAGGGTCAGTGAAAATTAAAAACTAAATTTTTAAAAAAGAGAAATATTTAAGGAAAAAAATGCAAAAGAAAAACCAACAGATTTGAGGGCTAGTTACATGATGAGCCAAGAGATAGCAAAGAGTCAAAGATTACAAGTTTACACTAAAGTCACAGCCCAAATGCTGAAAACAGCAGAACTGTTTTCTTTGGGAGATTTGGGGTAGAATTACTTGCCAACACTTTAAAATCCAAAGATTTTGTGTCAAAATATGACAATAAATTTGGTTTATTGTATTTATTTGTTTTAAAGGTTAAGATTTGGCAACACTGGACACTGCAATCACAGTAACCAGGAGCTCAAGCTTCTCTTTAGTTGCTTCCTATTCTTTGCACTTCACAGAATCCCAGTGGGTACACTTTGTTCCTTTTTATTATCTATCTACCCTGTATGGATAATTGAGCTTTTAATACTCTTTTATACATATGTTATTGAAAAGATTGTATTAAATTTTGTATGTGAAAGTGCTCTGTAAATTATAAAGCTGTATGTAAATACATGTATGGCATTATTAAATAATATTAATCTAATCCTAAAACACTTTGAGAATGAAAGGACTAACTGACAATTTAGTGGACTAAGGAATTTATGCTGAAGCATCAGCAATTACTATTAGACTTGCATTTGTTCATGCATTTATTCATTTAACAAATATTTATTAAGTCATGTGCAAGGTACTGGAACAATCAAATTCCAATCAACATTTTTTATTGACCACTTATAATATTCTGTTGTTGTTGTTGTTTGCCGTCGAGTCGGCTCCGACTCATAGCGACCCTTCCTTGGGTTTCCAAGGCAGTATCACTACGGAAGTAGGATTGCCCAACCTTCCTTCCAAGGAGTGGCTGGTGGGTTTGAACTTCCAGTGTA
>NW_006928697.1:1470-2822 GCF_000298275.1 Orycteropus afer afer
GATGGCAGACTAGGCAGAAAGACTGCACAGACCCTCTTCAACAAAGAAAAGGGAAACCAATTAACACAGACACAGAAGATAATCCTGGACCTCTGAGCCTTGAAGGGAAGGATATAGAAGTGGACTAAACCCCAACTAGCAGAAGAATTTGCATGAAAATACCAAAAAAGGAGACTTACGGAGCTGCGGTCTGGCAGCGATCCTGAGCTATCCTGACAGCACAGACAGCTTGGAGACTCCCGAGTAGTGGTAGGACTTAAGAATTAACCTAAAAATCACCCTGTTATCCAGGAACAGCACAGAGGACTGTGCACGGTAGCTGGGGAACAAACGGAGAAGGTGAAGAGAAAGGTGGGCTGAGGTGTGGACTTTTGCCGGTCTGGAGGACGCCGCCATTCTGAAGGTTTACAAAGTGGCTTGACTATTTTGGATATTTAAAGAGACAGTACTCTAGCAGATACCTGGGGCTTAAGAGCAAGTTCTGCTTTCCAGCAACCCCAAGGACACTCAGGACCTTCAAGACTGACAAGTTTTTTAAGGTTATTCAATTGTAATTTGTGTCTAATTGAGTGGGAGACAACATCAGTCCCCATAAGACACAACTACACCCACACCTCCTGTAACTTCACTTACTGAGTGACAGCCACTACCTCCTTCTCCACCAATGGGCCACGATAAAAAACCACCAAGAAGAGCTGGAATCACCCTTGACTGCTCTTCACAAACCGTTAACAGAGATCTAAATACAACGACGCCACGATACCTCAGAGACAACTAACCATCACAGTCCACACAAAGAAGCAGAATAAAGTGATAGAAACAAGGAAGCAGGAAACAGACACAGAACACAACCCTGAGGAAGAAGCAGCATCAGGACTCCCTGATAAGGAATTCAAAAGAATTATATTTAGGTATCCTCAAAGGATTGAGAAACAGACCAAAGAAAACACAGAAAAAATCTTAGAAGAATTTTGGGAGAAAATACAAGAACAAAATGACAAAATAAATGAAAAATTGGAAATGATTCTAAATCTACAGATAGAAATAAAGATCAATACTAAAATGTCAGAAATAGATAACACATTGAAAGGGCAAAGGAGTAGAATTGATGGAATGGAAGGCAGAATTAATGAGGTTGAAGACAAATACCTGAATACTTCTTTGGAAAGGGATCAATCAGGAAAAAAAAATCAAAACAAAATGAAGAAAGCCTAATGCTCATGTGGGATATCATCAAAAGAAATAACTTACGTGTCACCGGAATTCCAGAACAGGAAGAGAAAAACAAAACCACTGAGAAAATTGTCCAAGATTTGCTGGAGGAGAACTTCCCTGAAATGATGAAAGATGAG
>NW_006928697.1:4152-4851 GCF_000298275.1 Orycteropus afer afer
GGCAGGAGTGCATGGAGGGATGGACACTGGGAAGAGGTAACTATGGGGAGGAAGTGGGAGGGGAGCTGTTGCATTGTGGTAAACTGTGATCAATGCCATGAGACAAAGTATATGTAAACTGCTGTATGGAAAGTGAATTTGCTCTGTAAATCTTCACCCAAATCACAATAAAAAAATTGAAAAAAAAAAAAAAAACTAAGTAAGAAATATGACATAAAAAAAATAAGATAATCTCAGAAAATAACAAGTATTGTAAAGGAAATCAAACAGCTATAAAACACTTTCATACAACAAAATGAATATATTGCTAGATCCTGTGTTATCTTCATCATTGTTGGTAGATGGGAGTCCATTGTTATGGCCAGTTTGTATCTTCAGTGTCTTCCAAACTAGGACTCATCTTCAGGAACCATATTAGACAATATTTTTTTGTAATTCATAAGGTGTTTTTTTTTTTTTTTTTTAATTGTGATTTGGGTGAAGACTTACAGACCAAATTCTCTTTCCTTACAGCAGTTCACATATACTTTGTCTCATGTCATTGACCACAGTTTACCACAATGCACCAGCTCCCCTCCCACTTACTCCCCATAGTTACCTCTTTCCAGTGTCCATCCCTCCATACACTCCTGCCCTCTGAGCTGTCTCCCTGTGCATAAGCACCCCTTCTTTCTCCCATGATTGTTCTCTCCAAGGAGT
>NW_006928698.1:0-720 GCF_000298275.1 Orycteropus afer afer
TCCTGTAATCATTATATAATGTCCTTCCTTGTCTCGTGTAGTGGTTTTGTCTTAAAGTCAATTTGATCAGAAATTAAAATTGCCACTCCTTCTCCTTTACAGTTGCCATTTGCTTGATGTATCTTTTTCCAACCTTTGATTTTTAATCTGTTTTTGTCTTTGTCTCTAAGGTTTGTCTCTTGTAGACAACATATTGATGGGTTTTGTTTTCTTAACCAATCTTCAACTCTCCATCTCTTGAGTGGTGTATTTTATCCATTAACATTCAGTGTAATTATTGACAAGTATGAATTGGTTGCTGTCATTTTATTATGTGTTTTTTCATAGTGTCCCTGGTTTCTTTATTCCATATTATTTTCTGTGCTGAGCTCATTATGTTTATGAATCGTGTTCTCATTTCCTTTGTTGTTGTTGTTTTAGTGTTGCTAAATATTTGTGCTTGTCCTCTTTTTTTGTTGTGATGTGAAGGTTTATCATTTTTCTTTGAGGTTACCCTGTGATTCATAATTTTCTCCCTGAAATTAGAACAGTCCATTCTATCTTGCAGTGCTCTTGACTTCCTCACCATTTAGAAGTTCTGTAACTACACAATATTTTCCCTCTTTTTGATTTGTATTTTTCCTCACTTGCCAATTGATGTCTCTGGTTCCCTGTTTACAATCTTGTAAGCTTATTTTACTTTGGATATGTCCATGGCTGTGGTTTCTGGGTTATGTCATC
>NW_006928698.1:1494-5717 GCF_000298275.1 Orycteropus afer afer
TCTGACAATTTAGTATTAATCTTCTGGATTTCTATCTGTAGGTTTAGAATCATTTCTAATTTTTCATTTACTTTGTCATTTTGTTCTTGTATTTTCTTCCAAAATTCTTCTAGGGTTTTGTCTGTCTCCCAATTCTTTGAAGATACCTAAATATAATTCTTTTGAATTCCTTATCAGGCAGTTCCAATGCTGCTTCTTCCTCAGGGATATGTTGGGGGTCTGGATCCTACTTCCTTGCTTCTACCACTTTATCTTGCTTCTTTGTGTGGACTGTAATGGTATGTTGTCTCTGAGACATCATGGCATTGTTGTATTTAGATATCTGTTAACTGTTTGTGAAGAGCAGCCAAGGGTGATTCAGGCTCTTCTTGGTGGTTGTTTATCATTGGCCTGTTGGTAGAGAAGGAAGTGGTTGCTCTCACTCAGTAAGTGAAGCTGCAGGAGGTGTGGGTGTAGTTGTGTCATATGGGATTGTTGCTATCTTCCACTCAGTTACACAAAAATAACAATTGAATAACTATGAAAAAAGTAAAAGCAAATGGACAAAAAATACACTGTGTAATCACACAGGAGCAGTAACCAAAAAAGGGAAAAAGAAGGAAAAAAAAAACCTGCACCATCTGGTGAGAGGACAATAAGAGAAAAAAAGGTAGAGAAGGAGAATAATGAAGAAAAAAATGGAAAAAACATAAAAAGAAAAATAAGGAATGGGGTTAACCACAAGAAAGAAAAAAAAAAAATGCAACCAAGAACAGGGAAAGGAAAAAAAAGCTGAAAATTAGAACCTGGGAGGGGAAGAATAAAGAATAATAGTAAAAAGGACAAAAGTAATAATAATAGTAGTAGCTTTAAAGCAGACAAAAACAAACAAACTGAAAAACAGAAAAAAGAAAAAAAATCAGGTCAAGGCAGGGCAGGGCACCCAGGCTCCACCTGAGCACACAGACTGGGATGGAGTTCTTGCTGGTCCAGAAGGTGGGGGGGGGGAGTGAGGGATGGCTGCACCTCCGTTTACCAAGACGGTGTGGGGTATAAGAGTAACAAGGGGAATGTTGCACCTTTCTAGTTGTCCAGATCCAGAATGTCCTTGGGGTTCCTGGCTAGTGGAGCCTGTTCTTAAGTCCCTGGAGTCTGGGAGAACACTGTCACTTTAAATATCCAAAATGGTTATGCCGCTTGTAAACATTCAAAATGTCTGTGCCCTCCAGACAGACAAAAGCTCAACCGCCTTCCTTTTCGCTGCTTCCTCTTTTATTCCGCAGCCACCAGAGCAATCCTCCATGCAGTCCCTGGCTAACAAAGCTGATTTTTAAGTTAATTCTTAGGTCCTGCCACCACTCAGCAATATCCAAACTGTCTGTGCCATCAGGATCACTGCCAAACTGCATGTCCGTATGTCTCCTTTTTTGGTGTTTTCATGCAAATTCTTCTGCTAGTTGGAGTTTAGTCCACTTCTATATCCTTCCCGTCAAGGCTCAGGAGTCCAGGATTATCTTCTGTATTTGTGTTAATTGGTTCCCCTTTTCTTTGTTGAAGAGGGTCTATGTAGTCTTTCTGCCTATTCCTCCATCTTACTGGAACTCCTTTTTTTTTTTTTTTTTTTTTTTTTAATGCCTGTTTAGGGTGGGATGTATCTTGAGTCCTGCCTTGCTGGAGGGTGTGAATCAAGTCACCACCCTTAGCTTCCTTGAGTGTATATATATGTGAATGTTCTGAGAAAGTTCTCTCTCTTGCTCTGGTCCTACATTTGTTCATCGTCATCTCATCCCTAGACTTGAGACAGAGGCCAGTCATCTGACCCACTGATTTGGGTTCACCAACCTTTGCAACAATGTGAGTTGGGAGAATCCTTCAGACCTACCTACAGACTTGAGACTTTCCACCCTCCAGCCTTCCAGTCTCCATCACCACCATGTGAACCATTTCCTTGAGAGGTTCTGAGTTCTGTGAGATGTTACAGCAAAATACAGAACCCTAAGCCATTGAGTCAAACCTGACTCACAGCGACCCCCTCCTTGGGTTTCCGAGGCAATATCACTACGGAAGTAGATTGCCCAACCTTCTTTCCAAGGGGTGGCTGGTGGGTTTGAACTGCCAGCCTTCTGGTTAGCAGTCAAATGCCTTAGGCACTACACCATCAGAGCTCCCAAGACAGGAGGAAGATTATTGAGGGGAGGAGGAGGAGTTGATGTCAGAGATGAGGACGTGGCACAGCAGTTTGGAAAAGCTGGACATTTGGGACATCTAAAACCTCTGCCTCATAGGGACCAGCCTTATGCTGATTCTTTTGAAAGAAATTATTCAAGCAACAGCTACCTGGCCAAACAACTGGAAAAGACCCATATTTGTGCCCATTCCAAAGAAAGATGATCTAACAAAATTTGGAAATTATTAAACAATATAGTTAGTATGTTAGACTGGGTTCTCTAGAGAAACAAAACCAGTAAAGCTTATATAGAGGGAGAAAGAGAAATTTATCTTAGGAAAATGACTCACATACTTATGTTGTTGTTGTTGTTATTTGCCATTGAGTCGGCCCCGACTCATAGCGACCCCTCCTTGGGTTTCTAAGGCAGTATCACTACGGAAGTAGGAATGCCCAACCTTCCTTCCGAGGAGTGGCTGGTGGGTTTGAACCATGAGCCTTCTGGTTAGCAGTCAAGTGCCTTAGGCACTATGCTACCAGAGCTCCTCACATACTTATAGAAGCTGGCAAGTCCAAAGTTCTTGGATCAAACGTCAAGCTGGAGGCTTTTCCCGACTCTCGCAGCTGCAGGGGCTGAGGAGCTCAAAGTTGGCCGGCAGTATACTGGCTGTTAACTCCAATGAATGATGAATCCAAGATCTCCAGGCTGAATAGAGGATTGTTCTTCACTCACGGACAGTTGTAGGCAGCACAACAGAATCCTAATCCACAGCAGAGTGTCTCTTTTCCCAGGATGTCCATAAATATACTGGAAGCAGGCCACACCCCTAGGGAAACTCCCTTTCAACGGATTGGCTGCCTAAAATACTCATCTGATCCCATCATGGGAATAACCACATCACAACTGCTTAAACCACACAGAATTGTGGTCCAGCCAAGTTGACACACAGCTCCAACTATCACAGTTAGTATCAGTATCATACATAAGTAAAATTTTGTTGAAGATAATTCAAAAATGCTTAAAACAGTACAAGAAACTTCAAGAAATTCATGCTGGATTCAAAAGAGGCCGTGAAACAAGGCTTATCATTGCTGATGTCAGATGGATCTTGACTGAAAGCAAGAATACCAAATAGATGTTTACCTGTGTTTTATTGACTATGCAAAGGCATTCAACTGTGTGGATCATAACAAATTATAGGTAACTTTATGTAGAATGGGAATTCCAGAACACTTAATTATGTTCATGAGGAACCTATCCATAGACCTGTCATTCAAACAGAACAAAGGGATACTGCATGGTTTAAAATCAGGAAGGGTGTGCATCAGAGTTGTATCCTTTCACCATACTTATTCAATGTGCATGCTGAGCAAATAATCTGAGAAGCTGGACTGTATGAAGAAGAACGTGGCATCAGGATTGGAGAAAGACCTATTAACAACCTGCAATATGCAGATGACACAACCTTGCCTGCTGAAAGTGAAGAGGACTTGAAGCACTTACTGATGAAGGTCAAAGACTACAGTTTTCAGTACAGCCTAAAGAAAACAAAGATCCTCACAACTAGACCAATAAGTAATATCACTATAAACAGAGAAAAGATCCAAGTTGTCAGGGATTTCATTTTACTTTGATCCACAGTCAACACCCATGAAAGCAGCAATCAAAAGATCAGATGTCATATTGCACTGGGCAAATCTTCTGCAAAAGACCTCTTTAAAGGGCAATGTAATAAATATGAGTGATCAACATGGTGGTGTTAAGGAAGAGGGAGACATAGAGAGGTGCATGGGAAGTACAGGCATCAGACGAACCCTTTTGCACATATAGTACTGCATTGTCAGTGATGGGAAACATTGATCTACAGGTGGATAGATGGGTGGAAAGGCTGAATGATTAAGTATGTCTATGCATGGGGTCCGGGTCTCCGGGACCAGGTCTCCGGGAGCAAGGTAAGCACGGGCAGGCTTGTGCTTCCTCACTGATCTGCACTGAACACTTTCCCTTGTTACCCTCCCGAGAGGGACCGGGTCTCCGGGAGCAAGGTAAGCACAGGCGGGCTTGTGCTTACTCACT
>NW_006928699.1:0-5665 GCF_000298275.1 Orycteropus afer afer
CCTTCTGCCTAGTCCGCCATCTTGCCCCGCCTCCCTGTTGAAGATTTTTGCATCTATATTCATGAGGGATATTGGTCTGTAGTTTTCCTTTTTAGTGGTGTCTTTCCCTGGTTTTGGTATTAGTGTTATGCTTACTTCACAAAATTAGTTTGGGAGTATTCCATCTTTTTCTTTGTTGTGGAATAGCTTGAGTAGCATAGGTGTCAACTCTTCCCTGAATATTTGGTAAAATTCTCCAGTGAAGCCATCAGGGCCAGGACTTTTCTTTGTAGGCAATTTTTTTTTAATAACTTGTTCAATTTCTTCTTTTGTTATGGGTCTGTTCAAGTATTCTATATCTGAGTGGGATAGTTTAGATAGGTCTTGTGAGTCCAGAAACTTGTCCATCTCTTTTAGGTTCTCAAATCTGTTGGAGTAAATTTTTTCATAATATTCTGTCAGTACATTTTTTATTTCAGTTGGTTCTGTTGTGATGACACCCTTTTAGTTTACTATTCTTGAAATCTCGATTTTCTCTTTCTTTTCTTTTGTTAGATTTGCCAATGGTTTGTCAATTTTGTTAATCTTTCAAAGAACCAGCTTTTTGTCTTGTTGATTTTGTCTATTGTTTTTTTGTTTTGTTTATTTATTTCTGCTCTGATCTTTATTATTTCCTTACTTCTAAACACTGTAGGATTCTTTTGTTGTTCTTTTTCTAGTTGTTGGACTTGTTGAGTTAGAGTGTTGATTTTGTTTCTTTGCTCTTTTTTTTTAATCTGTACAGTTATTGCTATAAACTGGCCTCTGAGTACTGCTTTCGCTGTGTCCCATAGGTTTTGGTATGATGTATCTTCATTCTCATTTGTTTCTAGGAATTTTTTATTTCACTTTTTATTTCTTCTATTACCCAATAGTTTTTGAGCTGTGAATTGTTCAACTCCAACGTTTGATGTTTTTCCTTAATCTTCCCATTATTAATTTCTAATTTTATAGCATTGTGGTCTGAGAAGATGCTTTGTAGTATTTCAATGTTTTTTAATTTATTGAGGCTTGTTTTATGTCCTAACAGATGATCTAGTCTGGAAAATATCTATGTGCACTGGAGAAGAATGTGAATTGTGCTTTTGTTGGGTGGAATGTTCTGTATATGTCTATGAGGTTGAGTTGGCTGATTGTGTTGTTGAGTTTTCTTGTAGTTGATCAGTCCCTCCTTGAAAGTGGTGTGTTAAAGTCTCTTACTACTATTGTAGAGTTGTCTATTATTTCTTTTAATTCAATTAATATTTGCTTCACTTACTTTGGAGCACTTTCATTGGGTGCATAGATATTTATTATTGTAATGTCTTCTTGTTCAATTGACCCTTACAGCATCATATAGTGGCCTTCTTTGTCTCTTATGTTGTTTTTCACCTTAAAGTCTATTTTATCAGAAATTAATATTGCTATTCCTGCTCTCTTTTGGTTACCATTGGCTTGGTATATTTTTTTCCACCCTTTAACTCTTAATTTGTTTTTATCTTTGTGACTAAGGTGGGTCTCTTGCAGGCAGCATATAGATGGGTCTTCAATCTGCCACTCTCTTTCTCTTGATTGATGCATTTAGTCCATTCACATTGAGTGTAATTAGTGGTAGGTATTAATTGATTGCTGTCATTCTGGTTTTTTTTTTTTTGGTCATGTTGCTAGAGTTTCTTTGGTTCATATAGTTTGTTTTCTGTGCTGAGTTTGTTTTGCTGTCAAGTGTTTCTTTTCTTCTTTATTCTTGGTTGTGCTTACTAAACCCATATGTTTTCCTTCCTTCTGGATTTGCTTAGGGGGATTGTTAATTTTCTCTGTGGTTACCTTGAATTCTTATCTCTATATTTTTAGAATGGGCTGTTCTATGAGGATATTGTCCTGTTTTCCTCTCTATTTGGAAGTTTGTATCTAGAACTTTTATTCCCTCTTTTTGGTTAGTTGCTGTTGTTGTGTGCAGATTGGCTTCCTTGATTTTTAGTGTACAATGATTTATGGTATTATTTTGAGTGTCTATTTCTGATTTGGTTTTAGTGGTGATGCCATGTGTCCTGATTTTGTTATTCTCTGTTGTGGGTTCTCTATTGGAGGGACTTCCTTAAACATTTCTTGTAGGATTGGTCTGGTTTTCACAAAATCCCTTAATTTCTGTCTGAGAATGCCTTGATTTTTCCCTCATATTTGATGGACAATTTGGCTGTATATAGGGTTCTTGGTTGGAAGTCCTTTTCCTTCAGTGTTTTATATATGCTGTCCTATTGCCTTCTTGCCTGTACAGTTTCTGCTGAGTAATCAGAGATCAGTCTGTTTGATTATTTTAAGTAATATTTCTTTTGTCCCAGGCAGCTCGCCAAGTTTTTCCTTTGTCTTTGGTTTGAGAGAGTTTGATTATGATATCCCTTGGTGTTTTTCTCTTGGGATATATCCTGTATGGGGTTCTATGAGCTTCTTGGACAAACATGTTTTCTTCCTTCATGATTTAGGGCAGGTTTTCTGTCAGTAGATCTTCCACAATTTTCTCAGTGTTTTTTTTTGCCTCTTCTTGTTCTGGAATTCCAATGAGGTGTATGTTGTTCCTTTTCATGTCATCCCACATAACTCTTAGGTTTTCTTCATTTCTCTTAAATCTCTGTTCTGATTTTTCTTCATATAGGCTGGTGTCCAGGGATTTGTCTTCTAGTTGGGAAATGCGTTCTTCAGCCAGTTCTGTCCTATTCTTTTGTGCTTCCACTGTATTATGCAATTCTGTAATTCTGGTATTCATCTTCTGGATTTCCAACTGCTGTTTTTGTACGCGTTCTGATTGTACATTATTAATCTTGTTATTTTGTCCTTGAATGATTCTCCCAAGTTTTTCCAGGGTACCGTCAGTGTTCTCCTTGCTGCTGATTGGGGTTTCTAAAGCTCTTGTAGAGTTCTATAAGCATACCTTTGCAATTCCTTCTCAGATAATTCTATTGCCTCCTCTTCCTCTATGTTTTGTGAGACTTTAGTTTGGAATTTTACATCTATTGTCTTATCCTTTTTTGTTTGTTTGTTTGATTTGAGGTTGCCTGCTGTTTCCTAGAGATCTTGAAGGTGTCTTAAACTGTTAGTTATGTAATGATTTGTTTTGTCTTGGTTTTATGATTTAATATTTTGAAAAGGTGGAGCTGGTGTATCTTATTTTTTGGCTATGGATTCAGGTGTGCTGGGTTGCTCTGCAGTTTTCTTTGTGATGATGGAATCATTGTGTGGAATGTGGATACAGGTCTTTGTCATAAGGGAATTTAGGATTCGAGCTAGCAGGTGTTATGGTGGCTGAATGTGGTTTTTCTATTGGATGAGGCAGGGTAGAGGCAGAAAAAGAAGAAGAAAAAAAAAAAAAGCTCCAAGGTGCCAGGTGCCATTTCTAGGCCTTTGAGTGGGTTGCTAATGATGATGTTACACTGTTACTCACAAGTCTGCAGCTCAAGTTCAGCAAAGACTCCAACTGTTAGGGAGCTGCCACTTTCCGCCAGGTTCAGATAGCCACAAAAACCCTGCTCTCCAAGCCCCTCCATGTCAAAGGCTGATCTAGGATAACTGCCCCAATCCACAATGGGAGTTCATCCCAGGGCCTGCCCACTTGCAGCAGCATTAATGTTCTCTCTGCTTCCGCTTCAGTGGTACCCGGAGCCAGAGGGATCTCTGTTCCCTCCCAACGGTCCCCAGTTTACCAATAAAAATAGGTGCTGTAGGTAAATCCGTGGAGTGGCCGCAGGTTCTCTGGTATGGTGCATTCTCTCCACTTTCCCAGGGAGGCCTCCAATGCCCTTTCTCACCTGCCGGTTGGTGCTCCATAGGGCAGGTTCACTGTTTTTGCTTTTTTTTTTCCCCTCTGGGTAATTGCGCTACCCCTTTCTCCTTTATAATTCTACTCCAGAGTTTGGCATATTCTAACTTAATGAGCTGTTCAGAGCACCAGAATCACCATTTGAAACTGCTGCACCTAGTTTTTCAGGCACTAAGATGATAGAGGGAACTAGCGAGTTCACTACAGCAGAGATGTCACCTTCCTCCCTGGGCTGGTGTTTTCTTAATGGAGCTGTCTAATGATCACAATTAGTTACTTTTACAAACTTTGATATAAATCTTCTACTTAAACAGGAGTTCCGGCAAGATGGCGGGCTAGGCAGAAAGACTGCACAGACCCTCTACAACAAAGAAAAGGAAAACCAATTAACACAGACACAGAAGATAATCCTGGACCCCTGAGCCCTGAAGGCAAGGATACAGAAGTGGACTAAACCCCAACTAGCAGAAGAATTTGCGTGGAAAACACCAAAAAAGGAGACATACGGAACTGAGGTCTGGCAGCGATCCTGAGTGATCCTAACAGCACGGACAGCTTGGAGAGTCCCGAGTGGTGGTAGGACCTAAGAATTAACCTAAAAATCACCTTGCTAACCAGGGACTGCATGTGGGACCGTGCACGGTGGCGGGGGAAAAACGGAGAACGTGAAGAGAAAGGTGGGCTGAACTGTGGAATTTTGCCAGTCCGGAGGTCGCTGCCATTTTGAAGGTTTAAAAAACAGCTTGACTATTTTGGATATTTAAAGAGACAGTGCTCTCGCAGATTCCTGGGGCTTAAAAACACGTTCTGCTTTCCAGCAACCCCAAGGACACTTGGGACCTGAAAGACTGAAAAGGTATGAGATTGCACTTGTTATTCTTATACCCCACACCCGCTTGGTGAAGGGAGGAGATGTGGCCATCTGCCACTCCCACTTACCTTCTGGGCCCACAGGAACTCCATCACAGCCTGTGTGCTCAGACGGAACCTGGGTACGCTGCTCTGTCATCCACAGATTGTTTTCCCTCTCTTTTTTTCTTTCTTTTTTCTGGTGATTAGTTTGCCGGTATTTGTCTGTTTTAAACAGCTAATATTATTAATACTTTTGTCCTTTTTATTATTATTCTTAATCTTCCCCTACCAGGTCCTAGTTTTCAGCATTTTTTCTTTTCCCTGTGCCTGGTCAAAATTTTTTTTTTTTTTAAGGCTTTTTTTCCCCCCTTTTCCCCCTCTTTTCTCATAATTAACCCTGTTCCTTGTTTTTCTTTTTGCATATTTCCCATTTTTTCCTTCATTTATTATTCTCCTCCTCTACTCTTTTTTTTCTTAGTGTCCTATCCCCAGATATTTCAGGTTTCCTTGTTTTTTCTTCTTTTTTTTCCCCTTTTTTCTTTTTTTGGTTACTGTTCTTCTGTGATTACATGGTGTGTTTTTCATCCATGTGCTTTCAGTTTTTTGATGGTTATTCAATTGTAATATGTGTCTAACTGAGTGGGAGACAACAACAATCCCCTAAGACACAACTACACCCACACCTCCTGCAACTTCACTTACTGAGTGAGAACCATTACTTCCTTCTCCACCAACAGGCCAACAATAAAAAACCACCAAGAAGAGCCTGAATCACCCCTGGCTGCTCTTCACAAACAGTTAACAGAGATCTAAACACAACAACGCCACGATGACTCGGAAACAACAGACCATCACAGTCCACACAAGGAAGCAGGATAAAGTGGTAGAAACAAGGGAGCAGGATACAGAACCAGAACACATCCCTGAGGAAGATTCAGCACTGTAACTCTCTGATAAGGAATTCAAAAGAATTATCGTTAGGTATTTTCAAAGGATTGAGAGACA
>NW_006928700.1:0-467 GCF_000298275.1 Orycteropus afer afer
ACTCATAAAGTTGCACAGTAATGTATCAGACAGTGTTTCTCTGCTATTCATAAGGTTTTCCCTGGCCAATTCTTTGAGAACTGGTTGGCCTCCTCCTTCTTTCTAGTCTGTCTCAGTCTGCAAGCTGGGCTGATTCTTGTGCACCATGTGCACCCCACTGCGTTTGAAACACCAGTGGCACAGCCTCAAGACTCACAGCAACATGTCACCACAGTAGGACGAACCGACAGACAAGTTTGTCTCCCTTAGCTGTTGGAAACCCCTCCAACCACCCTTACCTGGATCCCTGCAGCTAACTCCTTGATTTGTTCCCGTCCCCTGCCTTTTCTGTCCTCTCCCTGCTTCCCACCTCGCTGCTTGTGGAGGGTGGCCTGGGTTCCCTCTCCTCACTTGGCTCCCTGCGGCTGAATCCTTGATCTGTTCCTATCCCCTTTGCCTTTTCTGTCTTCTTCCTGCCTTCCCTCCTC
>NW_006928700.1:607-4884 GCF_000298275.1 Orycteropus afer afer
ACACTTTAAATATTCAAAATGGCCACCACTTGTAAACATTCAAAATGGCCGCACCCTCGGTCACTTTAAATATTCAAAATGGCCGGTGCTTGTAATCATTCAAAACTGCTGCATCCTCAGTCACTTTAAATATCCAAAATGGCTACCACGTGTAAACAATCAAAATGGCTGCACCCTCCAGAAAAACAAGAAGGTCAGTGAAAAAAAACCAAGAAAACCTGCAATATCTGGGCATAGGGCAATAAGAGAAAAAAGGCAAAGAAGGAGACTAATGAAGAAAAAAATGGGAAAAATGCAAAAAGAAAAACAAGGAACAGGGTTAACCACGAGCAAAAAAGAAGAAAAAGTTTGCAACCAGGAACAGGGAAAAGAAAAAGCTGAAAACTAGGACCTGGGAGGGAAAGAATAAAGAATAATAGTAAAAAGGACAAAAGTATTAATAATAGTAGTAGTTTAAAAATAGACAAAATCAAGCAAACTAAAAACCAGAAAAAAAAGAGAAAAAAAATCGGAGGAGGTCAGGGCAGGGCACCCAGCCTCTGTCTGAGCACACACAGTGGGATGGAGTTTCTGTGGGCCCAGAAGGTGGGTGAGGGTGGGGGATGGCCAAACCTCCATTCACCAAGCGGCTGTGGGGTATTAGAGTAACAATACCCCTTGTTGCAGGAGTGGGACAGAGGAAATATCTGGGGCAGTGAGGTCCCTATTGGGACGGGAAGGGTTCCTGTGCAGAGCACAGGGTGAGTGGTAGGTATTTGGCAGGTCTTTAGGCCTTCCAGTGAACTGGAAGGGAGGGGAGGAAGAAGGTAGGCAGACTAGTAGCAGTGGAGCCGACGCCGACTCACAGCACCCTGTGTGTTGGGGTGGACTTGCACCCCACAGGGGTTCAGTGACTGATATTTCAGTCTTCCCAGGTGCCTCTTGTTGGCCTCGAACCACCAACTTTTCAGCTGGCAGCCAAGTGTGTCAATTGTATGTACCACTCCAGGACTCCAAGAAGGTAGGCAAGGTTAGAAGATGGCCTGATTTGATTTCTCTGACAGAGAAGGTGTTATCAAGGGGGGTGGAGGGGAGTCTTACCTATGGTTCAGGTTTGAGGCCAGTCTCTTGGGGGATGTTCAAGGTTGTTGTATGCTGCTGCCATTCTTAGAACTCCCACACTCCATATGTAAGAGGTGATTGGCAAGTTTTTTTCATTTCAGAGCTTTGCCTTCACCCTTGCTGGAAGGGCCACTTCAGAAGAGCCGCAGGTCAGCCCTGGCCTCTTTGCCCTTTTTGCTCTTTGCCCATAGAATCTTTCAATATTGGAACTCGAGGCTTAATTTTTTTTCCCCAATTCCTTCAGCTTGAGAAATGCTGAGTGTGTTATTCCCTTTTGATTTCCTAACTCCAGGTATTTTCACATTTCATTATAGTAATTGGCTCTGTCTGCCTGAGCTGCTCTTTGAAATCATCTGTTCAGCTCTTTTATCTTGTCATTTCTTCCATTAGCTTTGGCTATTCTCCACTTAAGGGCAAGTTTCAGATTCTCTTCTGACATCTATTTTGGTCTGTTCTTCCTTTCTTGCCTTTTTAATGAACGTTCTTCATGGATGATATTCTTGATGTCATCTCACAATTCCTCTGGCTTTCAGTCATTACTGTTCAGTGCAGCAAATCTACTCTTTAAATGGTCTCTAAATTCAGCAGGGATATTATCATGGTCATATTTTGGCTCTTGTGGACTTGTTTTAATTGTCTTCAATTTTAACTTGAACGTGCATATGAGCAGTTGATGGTTCCACAATCTGCTCCTGGCCTTGTTTTGCCTGAAGACATTGAACTTCTCCATCACCTCTTGCCAACGATGTAGTCAATCTGATTCCTGTGTACTCTATCTGGTGAAGTCCACGTGTATAGCCACCATTTTTGTTGTTGAGGAAAGGTATTTTCAATGAAGAAGTTATGGGTCTTGCAAAATTCTATCATGCTATCTCCAGCATTATTTCTGTTACCAAGGCCATATTTTGCTTGTACTGGTAAGTTTTCTTTGCTTCCAGCTTTTGCATTACAGTCACCAATGATAATCAACATATCCTGATTACATGCTTGGTCATTTCAGAGTGCAGAAGTTTGTAGAAATCTTCAATTTCCTTATCTTTGGCTTTGGTGGTTGGTGCATAGATTTGAATAATAGTAGTATTAACAGGTCTTCCTTGTAGGTGTACAGATATTATCCTATCACTGGGAGCATTGTACTTCAGGACAGATCTTGAAACACTCTTTGTGTTGATGAATGCCATGCCATTCCTCTTTAATTTGTCATTCCTGGCATATTAAATCATATGGTTTTCTGATTCAAAATGGCCCAAACCAGTCCATTTCAGCTCATGAATCCCTAGGATGTTGATCGTTATGCATTCCATTTCATTTTGACAACTGCCAATTTTCCTAGATTTGTATTTCATACATTCCATGTTCCAATTATTGATGGATATTTTCATCTGTTTCTACTCATTTTGAATCATGCCACATCAGCCAGTGGAGGTCCTGAAAACTGTTCTCTATCCATATCCTTGGGAGCTCTGGTAGCATAGTGGCTAAGACACTTGCCTGCTAACCAGATGGCTGGCGGTTCAAACCCACCAGCCACTCCTCGGAAGGAAGGTTGGGCAATCCTACTTCCGTAGTGATACTGCCTCGGAAACCCAAGGAGGGGTCGCTATGAGTCAGGTTTGACTCGACGGCACATAACAACAACAACAACATCCATATCCTTAAGATTATCTCTACTCTGAGGAGTCAGCCCTTCCCCAGTCAAATTTTGAGTGCCTTCTGACCTGTTGGGGTCATCTTCCAGCACTATATCAGACTATGTTTCATGGCTATACACAAAGTTTTCCAGTAATAGATCAGAAAGTGTTTCACTGCTATTTTTTAAAATTTTTATTATATTTTATTTTTAGAATTTTTAATTATATTTGCTATGTTTTTAAATAGCTTCCTTCTATTTCAAGTTATTGGAAGTAAACAAAACAAACAAACAAGAAAAAAAAGAACAATTTTGTCAACTGACTACTAATACCTCTTTCTATCAGATAAGAGTCAAAGATGTTTAGATTGAAATATAACTATTGTTAAATGTCAAATATAAAATGCTGACATAAAGGAGTGAGAAACAGTATTTATTGAGATCACAAAACTAGCTCTTGGCTGAGCTTGAAATAGAACACTGGTTATTTGCCTTGTAGTTAAGAGACCACATCCTGTTACCTGCGACACCCAAGAAAAACAGTTTACATCATGTAAACATTGTGAAAATTAAGACCTGTCCAAAGTCTCTAACTTGAAGGGGACTCCAAACTGGTAAAGTAATGGATAAAATCCTTAGAACAAAATAAGAATCAATGATTTGATACTAATAAAAATAAACAATCGAATGAATAAATAATTAAAGCCTTCTACAATAGAATTCTTATTAATAAATGTAGAATGAATGATTGAAATAGAAAACCATCACTGGGAATCATCTCAGTAATAATTGATTAAGTGAAGAATCATCAATGGATGATAAAATTAGTGGATGCATGTATTATGAGAAACATTATTTATAAGGTCTCAGAAAAATCTCCCCTGAATATACCTATCAATTACAAAGAATAAAATAATAAATTTTCACTGCAGATATCTGACAGACATCACTTTAACCAAATGATCAAGGATAACATCACCAGAAATGAGACATATCAACATTTTGTGTCTCTTTATATGAGGCATTCATAAGGCACAGATATTACTTCTGTGAGTATCACTGACAAAAATGCATAACTTGAATTTTATCATTAGGAAACATTAGATAAAACTAATATGAGTGACATAATACAAGATAACTAGCCTGTAATCTTTAAACAGATGAAGAAAGACTGAGAAACTGTTGCAGATTGAAAGAACCTAAAGAGACATAAGTAATGGAATGTATGATGAAATATCAGATCCTGAAGGAGAAAAAGGAAATTAATGGAACAAATGGCAATATTTGAATAAAGTCTATTGATGTTAATGTCCTGATTTTGATCATTGTAATGTGGTTATTAAGGTTCTGGTGGCATAGTACCTAAGGTATTTGACTGCTAACCAGGAGGTTGGCAGTTCATACCCACCAGCCAGCCACTCTCCAGAAGGAACTGGGCAATCTACTTCAGTAAAAATTTACTGCTTCGGAAACCCAAAGAGGGTCACTATGAGTCGGAATCGACTTGATGACAGTGAGTTTGTTTTTTGATTTTAATGTCGTTAAT
>NW_006928700.1:4984-5923 GCF_000298275.1 Orycteropus afer afer
TTTTGATTTTAATGTCGTTAATATGTAATATGTTAACTTTTGGTGTGCCTGGGGGAAGGATGTGCAGCAATTCTTTGTACTACTTTTGCAACTTTTATTTAAGTTTGAAACTATTTCAAAATAAAGAGGTAAAAATCAAACTAAAAATATGACTTGCTTCTTCAAACCTTCTTTGACAGTCAGGAAATTTTCCTAATTTGTATGGCTAGGCTTTCCAAAGACTTGAAAAGTCACTTCTCCTTGAGACCCTCATTATTCTGGCATATCCATTTCTATCATCCAGATTTTTGTTAATGTTTAACCTAATCCCTTACTCCTGCCACCTTGTCATGCAAGGTTATTTCCTCCTACCTTATCTCAAGGGAAAGTAGAAAACTCTTATTCCCAACGTTGGCTCAAAAGAATATTTTTCTACAATTAAATTTCAGGAAGCAAAACCAAAAAACACTTTAACACTCATAGGCCAAATTGATATGGACATATTGCCTTATCCCTATCTAAATATATTTCCAAATTTTTCAGTTCACAAGGAACTAAGAATCATTTTCAATGTACTATGTGGTAGGACCGGCAAACAATGAAAAGACTCATTTCAACATTTCAAAATAAATGATAAGTGATATGAAAATGTTGGCAAAAAATTAACAAGTTAATCACTATATTAGTCTCTTAGGGATGCTAAAACAAAATTCCACAAGCTTAGTGTCTTATAAAATCAGAAATGTATTGTCTCACACTTCTGGAGGTTAAAAGTCCAAATCAGGATATTGGATATGTTGATTTCTTCTGCAGGCTCTGAGAGAGGAACTATTCTATGCCCCTCTCTTAGCTCTGGGAACTCCTACTATTCCTTGGCTTTCCTTGGCTTGCAGTTGTATCAACCTGTTGTCACATGGCCATCATTCCTCTGTCTCTCTGTCTGTGT
This sequence comes from Orycteropus afer afer, assembly GCF_000298275.1. Classification (NCBI taxonomy): domain Eukaryota; kingdom Metazoa; phylum Chordata; class Mammalia; order Tubulidentata; family Orycteropodidae; genus Orycteropus; species Orycteropus afer. Next base: position 5,910 of record NW_006928700.1, read on the forward strand.
GTCTTCTGTTTTTT
>NW_006928701.1:0-1251 GCF_000298275.1 Orycteropus afer afer
ATACATAGACCAATGGAATAGAATTGAGAACCCAGAAATAGATCCATCTACCTATGGTCAGCTGATCTTTGACAAAGGGCCAAAATCCATTAAATGGGGAAGAGAATGTTTGCTTAATAAATGGTGCTGGCAAAACTGGAGATCCATTTGCAGAAAAATGAACCAAGATTTGTACCTCACACCATACACAAAAATGTACTCCAGATAGATAAAAGACTTAAACGTGAAACGTAAAACTATAGAGTTCCTCAAGGAAAAACTAGGGACAAATTTAGGGGCCGTAATATATGGCATACATAGACTATCAAGCATAACTCAAAATGCAGAAATGGCATAAGAGAAACCAGATTGGGACCTTCTAAAAATTCAATTTTTGTATGCTTCCAAACTTCTCCAAAAGAGGCAAAAGAGTACCTACAGATTGGGAAAAAATATTTGGGAATGACATATCTGACAAGGGTCTTATCTCTAGAATTTATAGAATTTCCAACACATCAATATCAAAAAGATAAACAATCCAATTAAAAAATGGGCAGAAGACATGAATAGACAGTTCACCAAGGAGGATATTCAAGTGGCCAACAAATATATGAAGAAATGCTCATGATCATTAGCTATTAGAGAGATGCAAATCAAAACAACAATGAGATACCATCTTGCTTTAGCACTAGTATCAAAGTTCAACAAGACAGAAAATAGCAAATGTTGGTGAAGATGTAGAGAGATTGGGACTCTCATACACTGCTGGTGGGACTGTAAAATGGTACAACCATTGTGGAAAGCAGTATGGCAAATCCTTCAAAAGTTGGAACTAGAAATACCATTTGACCCAACTATTCCATTACTAGGTATATACCCTAAAGAAGTGAGAGCCATGACAAGAACAAACATATGCACACCCATGTTCAGCACAGCACTATTTACAATAGTCAAAAGACGGAAGCAACCGAGGTGTCCTTCAGCTGAGGAATGGAAAACCAAACTATGGTACATACACACAATGGAATACTATGCAAACCTAAAGAATAACATAGAATCTGTACAACACCACATAACGTGGATGAACTTAGAGAACATTATGCTGAGTGAAATAAGTCAATCACAAAAGGACAAATATTGTATTAGTCCATTATTGTAAAAGTCAAGGAAATGTTTATCTATGGAAGGACATTTTCTTTGTTGGTTACCAGGGGTGGTAGGGGAGAGGAGGGAATACTGTTAGATAGATAGAGATAAGTATTGATTTGGGTG
>NW_006928701.1:2282-5731 GCF_000298275.1 Orycteropus afer afer
TATGTGAACTGCTGTATGGAAAGAGAATTTGCTCTATAAATTTTCACCCAAATCACAATTTAAAAAAAAAAAAAAAAAAAAGAGGTACAAGAAGAAAAACAAGGAATAGTGTTAACCATGAGAAAAAAGGGAAAAGAAAAAAAAGCTGAAAACTAAGACCTGGGAGAGGAAGAATAAAGAATAATAGTAAACAGGACAAAAATATTAATAATAATAGTAGTTTTAAAACAGACAAATACAAGAAAACTAAACACCAGAAAAAAGAAAAAAAAAAAAGATATCAGTGGAGGACAGGGCAGGGCACACAGGCTCCCTGAGCACACAGACTGGGATGGAGTTCCCAGAAGGTGGGTAGGAGTGGGGGATGGCTGCATCTCTGTTCAAAAGTGGGTGTGGGGTATAAGAGTAACAAGAGGAATGTCATACATTTTCAGACATGCAGGTCCAGAGTATGCTTGGGGTTGCTGGCAAGCAGAACCTGTTCTTATGCCCCTGGAATCTGGGAGAGCGTTGTCTCTTTAAATATCCAAAATGGTCAAGCCACTTGTAAACATTCAAAATGGTGGTGCCCTCTGGACAGGCAAAAGTCCATAGCTCAGCCCACCTTTCTCTCCGCCTTCTCGGTTTATACCTCAGCCACCAGGGCAGTCCTCTGTGCAGTCCCTGGCTAGCAGAGCTGATTTTTAGGTTAATTCTTAGGTCCTACCACCACTTGTCACTTTCCAAGTTGTCTTTGCTGTCATGATCACTTAGGATAGCTGCCAGACCCCAGCTCCATATGTCTTCTGTTTTGGTATTTTCATGCAAATTCTTCTGCTAGTTGGGGTTTAGTCCACTTCTATATCCTTCCCTTCAAGGCTCAGGGATCCATGATTATCTTCTGTGTCTATGTTAATTGGTTTCCCTTTTCTTTGTTGAAGAGGGTCTGTGCAGTCTTTCTGCCTATTCCACCATCTTACCCAAATATCCACTCAAAGGCTTTTGCATAGTCAATAAAACACAAGTAAATATCTTTCTGGTATTCTCTGCTGTTAGCCAAGATCCAACTGACATCAGCAATGATATCCCTTCCTCTTCTGAATCCAGCTTGCATTTCTGGAAATTCCCTGTCAATATACTGTTGCAACCTTTTTTTTTTTTTTTTTTAATTGTGATTTGGGTGAAAATTTACAGAGCAAATACACATTCCATACAGCAGATCACATACACTTTGTCTCATGACATTGACCACAATTTAGCACAATGGAACATCTCCCCTCCAACTTCCTCTCAATAGTTACCTCTTCCCTGTGCCCATCCCTCCATGCACTCCTACCCCCTGAGCTGTCTCCCTGTGCCTGAGCAGCCCTTCATTCTCTCATGCTTGTTTTCTCCAAGGAGTGTATCTACCTCAGGTAAAAGCTGAACTGATATGCCTGTCTATTGTTTGGCTGGAAGCCACAGGTGTGCGTTCAATTCCAGACCTGAAGGGCAGCAGGGGCCATAGTCTCAGTGGTTCCACCAGGCTCCATCAGGCCAGCAAATCTGTTCCCACTTTTTTTTTTTCCAAATGATTTTGAGTTTTGTTCCACATTGTTCTCCCTATCTATCCAGGATCTCCTATAAAGATCCTCTTCCAAGTGGTTGACAATAGTAGCCGAGCACCATCTATTTCTTTTGGACTCATAGTCATATAGGTTGCAGATCTGATGGTGTACCAGTTGCTAGGACTAATTGTTTCCATGAATTTTTGGTTTTCTTCATTCTTCTTGGGTCTGCACGAGGAGAGACCCATCGTTGCATTTAGATGGCAGCTTGCAAGCTTTTAAGATCTCAGTCGCTACTCACCACAGTAAGAGGTGGAACAATGATTTGTGTAGTATGTTATGCCAATTGAGCTTGATGTCCTCTGAGACTATGGTCCCGAGCACACAGGTTCAACTACTTGGTCCCTCTGAGTAGCTGGCTGTGACCAAGCAGAGACTACAACCTTGCCCCTTGTCAGACCCATTATACACCTGGGAATTCAGATCACACACATAAAGTTATTGGACCACTGTCTGCCAATGCTATACATGTTCTTGGGTGCACTCTCCACTTCATATACATACCTAATATTTCAGCCTGTACACCCATCTATCCACCCATCTGTGTTTGCCTTCACTGGCTACGCCGTACTATATGTGCAAAAGGGTTCATCTTTGTTGTCTGTACCTCCCACATACCTCTCTATGTCTTTCTCTTCCTCGATGCCACTATATTGATCACTCACATTTGGTATATTGCCCTTTTCTTCACCCAAAGCAAGACTTATCTCTATCTATGTAACAGTATTCCCTCCCCTCCCCTACCAGCCCTGGTAACCAACAAAGAAAATGACCTTCCATAGATGAACGTTTCCTTGACTCTTACAATAATGGACCAATACAATATTTGTCCTTTTGTGATTGACTTATTTCATTCAGCATAATGTCCTCCAAGTTCATCCAAATGATGTGGTGTTTTGCAGATTCTACATTATTCTTTAGGGTTGCATAGTATTCCATTGTGTGTATGTACCATAGTTTGGATATTCATTCCTCAGTTCATGGACACCTAGGTTGTTCCCATCTTTTGGCTATTGTAAATAGTGCTGTGCTGAACATGGGTGTGCATATGTTTGTTCTTGTCATGGCTCTCACTTCTTTAGGGTACATACCTAGTAATGGAATAGTTGGGTCAAATGGTATTTCTAGTTCCAACTTTTGAAGGATTTGCCATACTGCTTTCCACAATGGTTGTACCATTTTAGAGTCCCACCAGCAGTGTATGAGAGTCCCAATCTCTCCACAATCTTGCCAACATCTGTTATTTTCTGTATCATTGAATTTTGCTACCAATGCTGGAACAAGAGGGCATCTCATGGTTGTTTTGATTTGCATCTCTCTAATAGTTAGTGATTGTGAACATTTCTTCATATGTTTGTTACCCGCTTGTATACCCTCCTTGGTGATGTGTCTATTTATGTTTTCTGCCCATTTTTAATTGGATTGCTTGTCTTTTTGTTATTGAGTAGTTGGAGTTTTCTAAAAATTCTAGAGATAAGGCCCTTGTCAGATATGTCATTACCAAATATTTTTTTCCCAATATGTAGGTTCTCTTTTGACTCTTTTGGAGAAGTCTTTGGAAGCACCCCAAAATTTAATCTTTAGAAGGTCTCAATCATCTTGTTTCTCTTCTGCTCTTTTTGCATTTTGAGTTGTGCTTCATAGTCTATTTATGCCATATACTAGGGCCCTTAAATTTGCCCCTAGTTTTTCCTTGAGGAACTCTATACTTTTGGGTTTCCCATTTAAATCTTTGATCCATCGGGGGTTCGTTTTTCTGTATGGTGTGAGGTACAAATCTTGATTCATTTTTCTGCAAATAGATCTCCAGTTTTGCCAGCACCATTTATTAAACAAACATTCTCTTCCCCATTTAATGGATTT
>NW_006928702.1:0-783 GCF_000298275.1 Orycteropus afer afer
GTGGTTGTATCACTTCATAGTCCCAACAGCAGTATATGAGAGTCCCAATCTCTCCACATCCCCACCAGCATTTGTTATTTTCCATCTCATTGAACCTTGCCATCAGTGCTGGGGTGAGACAGTATCTCATTGTTTTTTTGCTTTACATTTCACTGATGGCCAATGATTGTGAGCATCTCTTCATGTATTAGCTGACCACCTGAATATCCTCCTTGGTAAAGTGTCTATTCATGTTCTCTGCCGATTTTTCAATTGGATTGTTAATTCCTTTGGTGTTGAGGCATTGCAGTTTTCTATAAATCTTAGCGATAAATCCCCTGCCAGATACATAATTATTGGCAAATATAAATTTGTTGCTGTCACTTTTGTTATGTGCTTTTTCGTGGTGTCGATTTCTTTGTTCCATATAATTTTCTATGCTGAACTCATTTTGTTTATGAATCATGTTATCACTTCCTTCATTGCTATTGTTTTAGTACTTGCTGAATATTTATCCCGGTCCTCTTTTTTACTTTGTGTGAAGGTTTATCATTTTTCTTTGAGGTTACCCTGTGATTTATAGTCTTCCTCCCAAGTTTAGAACAGTTTGTTCTGTCTTGTAGTTGTCTTGACTTCCCTACCATCTAGAAGTTCTGTAATGACACAGTTTTTTCCCTCTTTTTGGTTTGTGGTTGTCCTCATTTTTCAATTGATGTCTCTGGTTCCCTGTTTATAATCTTGTAGGCTTCTTTACTTTGGATACTTCCATAGCTGGGTTGGTTTCTGGGTTATATCATCATGTGT
>NW_006928702.1:1548-3090 GCF_000298275.1 Orycteropus afer afer
TCTGTGTTTTCCTTGATCTGACTCTCAATCCTTTGAAGATACCTAAATTTAATTCTTTTGAATTCCTTATCAGGAGTTCCAATGCTGCGTCTTCCTCAGGGATGTTTTGGGTCTGTATCCTGGTCCCTTGTTTCCCCTGCTTTATCTTGCTTCTTTGTGTGGACTGTGATGCTCTGTTGTCTCCAAGACATTGTGACGGTTTTGTTTTTATATTTAATTGGTGACTGTATGTTGGAGTGATTTGCCCACAATTTTTATTTTCTTTGTTTTGTTTGTATGTTATCTATGCAAACAGGGTCCTGTACTGTGCTCCTCTATTCACTAGTTGACAGCACTTATACATTCACCACCTGTCTCCTTTCCTGTTGTCAGACTCTCGTATATCCCTGCCAACCTTGGCAAGCAGAGCTTATTCTTAGGTCTCTGGAATCTGAATGAGAACGCTATCATTTTAAAATCCAAAATGGTTGCCATTTGTAAATATTTAAAATGGCTGCACCCTCAGTCACTTTAAATATCCAAAATGGCCACTGCTTGTAAACACTGAAAATGGCTGTGTCCTTGGTCACTTTAAATATTCAGAATAGCCACCACTTGTAAACATCCAAAATGACTGCACCCTTGGTCACTTTAAATATCCAAAATGGCTGCCACTTGTAAACATTCAGATTAGCTGCACCACTGGTCACTTTAAATTTCCAAAATGTCTGCACCCTCCGGACAGCAGAAAGTCAATAGCTCAGGTTGTCTCCCTCCTTCCTGTTTCCCTTCCTAGTCATAGGCCACCAGTGCTAGTATCCCTGCAGCTCTTGGGGACCAGGGCTAACCTTTAGGTCAATTCTTAGGTGCCAGCACTACTTGGCAATATTAGGCTATTGGTCCCTTCAGAGTAGCTGACAGTCCGCAACTTCAACCATCTCTGCACTCACTGTTTTTGTTCAGGTTTTTCCACTAGTTGGTGCCTAATCCTCTTCTGTATAGTTCCTTTCAAAGTGCAAGGCTCCAGGATTATCTTCTGTATATCTGTCAATTGGTTTTTCATTTCTTTGTTGAAGAGGGTCTGTATTGCTTGTCTGCCTATTCCTCCAACTTTCCAGAACTCGCTTGCAATAATTTTTTTCCTACATTATTCCTTAGGGTCGCATAGTATTCCATTGTGTCCTTGTCAGATATGCCATTGTCAAATATTTTTTCCCAATATATAGGTTCTCCTTTGACACTTTTGGAGAAGTCTTTGGAAGCACATAAAAATTTAATTTTTAGAAGGTCCCATTCATCTCATTTATCTTCTGCTGTTTGAGCATTTTGGGTTATACTTGATAGTCTATTTATGCCATATATTAGGGTCCCTAAATTTGCGCCTAGTTTATCCTTAAGGAACTTTATAGTTTTATGTTTCACATTTAAGTCTTTGATCCATCTGGAGTTAGTTTTTGTATATGGTGTGAGGTACAGATCTTGTTCAATTTTTCTGCAGATGGATCTTCAGTTTTGCCAGCACCATTTATTAAACAGATATTCTCTTCCCCACTTAATGAATTT
>NW_006928702.1:4421-5642 GCF_000298275.1 Orycteropus afer afer
ATTTTCTTGATATGCTGTTCGAGCCTATTGGCTAGGATTTTGTTGAAGATTTTTGCATCTATATTCATGAGGGATATTGGCCTGTAGTTTTCCTTTTGAGTAATGTCTTTGCCTGGTTTTGGTATCAAGGTTATGCGTGCTTCATAAAATGAATTTGGGAGGATTCCATCCTTTTCTATTTGGAATAGTTTGGGTAGAATTGGTGTCAATTCTCTGAATGTTTGGCAGAATTCTCCAGTGAAACTGTCTGGGCCAGGACTTTTTTTCTGTTGCTAATTTTTTGATGACCTGTTCAATTTCTTCTTTTATTATGTATCTGTTCAACTTTTCCACATCAGTCTGTGTTGGTTTAGATAAGTGGTGTGTTTCTAGAAATCTGTCCATTTCTTCCAGATTTTCAAATTTGTTGGAGTACAGTTTTTCATAGTATCCTGGTATTACTCTTTTATTTCAGTTGGTTCTGTTGTGATGTTGCCCATTTAGTTTCTTATTCCTGTTATTTGTATTCACTCCTTCTTTTCCCATGTTAAATTTGCCAGCGGTTTATCAATTTTATTAATCTGTTCAAAACACCAACTCCTAATCTTGTTGATTTTTTCTACTGTCTATTTTCTGTTTCATTGATTTCTGCTTAAATCTTTATTTTTTCCTTTCTTCTGGTGACTGTAGGCTTTTTTTTTTTTTTTTGCTGCTCTTTTCTAATTGTTGGAGACGTTGAGTTAAAGTGTTGATTTTGGCTCTTTCTTCTTTTTTTATGTGTGCATTTAATGCCTCTGTTCACTGCTTTTGCTGTGTCCCAAAGATTTTGGTATGTTGTGTTGTCATTCTTGTTTGATTAAAGGAATTTTTTTATTTCATTTACTTCTTCTATTACCCAGACATTTTTGAGGAGGGTGTTGTTCCGTTTCCATGTGTTTGCTCTTTTTCTGTTGATCTTCCTATTGTTGATTTCCAATTTCACAGTATTGTGACCTGAGAAGATGCTTTGCCATATTTCAATGTTGTTAATAGTATTAAGGCTTGCCTTATGGCCTAACATATGGTCTATCCCAGAGAATGTTCCATGTGCACTGGAAAAGAATGTATATTGTGCTGTTGTTGGGTGAAGTGCTCTGTAGATATCTGTAAGGTCAAGTTGGTGGGTTGTATTGTTTAGCTCTTCTGTGTCTCTGTTGAGTTTCTTTCCAGTTCTTCTATGCTTCATTGAAAGTGGTGTATGAG
>NW_006928703.1:0-537 GCF_000298275.1 Orycteropus afer afer
ATGTGGCATGACTCAAAATGAGAAGAATCAGCTGCACATATTCATTAATAATCAGAAGATGGAATGTACGAAGTATGAATCTAGGAAAATTGGAAATTGTCAAAAATGAAATGGAATGCATAAAGATCCATATCCTAGTCATTAGTGAGTTGAAATGGACTGGTTTTGGCCATTTTGAATCAGACAGCATATGATCTACTATGCTGGGAATGATAATTGAAGAGGAATGGCGTGGCATTCATCATCACAAAGAACGTTTCAAGATCTGTCCTGAAATACAGTCCTGTCAGTGATAGGATAATATCCATACACCTATAAGGAAGACTAGTTAATACTACTATTATTCAAATTTACACACCAACCACCAAAGCCGAAGATGAGGAAATTAAAGATTTTTACCAACTTCTGCAGTCTGAAATTGACCAAACGTGCAATCAAGATGTATTGATTATCACTGGTGATTGGAATGCAAAAGTCAGAGACAAGAATTGCTGATAGTTGGAAAATATGGCATTGGTGATAGAAATGACACTGGAA
>NW_006928703.1:2212-3253 GCF_000298275.1 Orycteropus afer afer
AACAACAACACAGTCAGTGTGTGGTTAGCTTTGCCAGACTACCTTCCAAAGGGGTATATTGTTCTTGCATTTCTGCCAGCAATTAACGTCAGTTCCTGGTGCTCTATATTCTCACCAGCTGTTCTCTGTTTCTGAATTTTAGCCATTCCGTTAGGTGTATGGGTGTGCCTAGGTGGTACAAGCAGTTTGTGCTTGTCCACTAACCCAAAGGCTGATGGTTCAGATTCACCCATGGAAGAACGGCCTAGTGATCTACTTCTGTAAAATCGTAGACATGGACAACCCTCAAGTTCTACGCTGTAGTGTATGAGGTCACCATGAGTCAGAATTAACTTGATGGCAATAGATTTATGTTTATTTGGTTTAATATGTATAGTTGTACCACACTGGTGCTTTGATTTGCAATTCTCTAATAACATGTGATGTTGAGCACCTTTAATAGGCTGATTCGCCATCTGTATGTCTTTAGGGAGTTTCTGTTTAGATCTTTGGCCTATTTTTAAATTGGACTGTTTGGTTTTTTTATGGTTGTGTTTTAAGAGATTTTTGTATATTTTGGATATAAATTCTTTATCAGATACATGTTTTGGAAATATTTTCTTGCAGTCTGACTTCATTCTCATACCAGTGTATTTTGTACAACAAAGTTTTTAATTAAAATGCTGTCCTTATATATTTTTTTTCTTTATGGATCTTATCTCTAGTGCTGTAACAAAGAACTCATTGACAAATTTAAGGTAATATGGGTATTTTCTGTGTTATTTCTGTGAGCTGTATATTTTTGTGTTTAACATTTAAGTCTGTGATCCATTTTGAGTTAATTTTTTTGTGAAAGGTGTAAGATCTGTTTCTAGATTCATTTTTTGGCATGTGGTTGGTCAGTTGTTCCGGCACCATTTTTTTTTTTTTTTCCATTGAATAATCTTTGCTACTTTATCAAATGTCAGTTAGCTGAATTTGTGTGAGTCTATTTCTGGACTTCTATTCTGTTAAATTTATCTATTCATCTATTTCTTTATCATCACCGTACTGTCTTGATTA
>NW_006928703.1:5838-6616 GCF_000298275.1 Orycteropus afer afer
CTCCACTTTACCAAGCATGATAACCTTCTCCAGGGAGTGGTCTCTTCTTACAACATGACCAAAGTTCCCACTTTCCAGGAACGTTCTGGCTGCACTTCTTCCAGGACAAATTTGTTAGTTCTTTTTGCAATCCATGGTACTTTCAGTATTCTTTGCTAACACCACAGCTCAAAACCATGAACTCTTCTTTGGTCTTCCTTATTCCTTGTCCAGCTTTCACATATGTATGAAGTGATTAAAAACACCATGGCTTGGGTTAGGCATACCTTAGTCTTCAAAGAGACATCTTTGCTCTTCAACACTTTTAAGAGGTCTTTTGCAGCAGATTTACCCAGTGCAATATGATGTCTGATTTCTTGGCTGCTGCTTCCACTGTTGTTGACTGGAACCAAGTAATACGAAGTCTTTGACAACTTCATTCTTTTCTCAATTTATTGTGATACTGCTTATTAGTCCAGTTGTGAGGATTTTTGTTCTCTTTATGTTGAGATGGAATCCATACTGCAGACTGAAGTCTTTAATCTTCATCACTAAGCACTTCGAGTCACCTTTACTTTCAGCAAGCAAGGTTGTATCATCTGCATATCGCAGATTGTTAATGAGTCTTCCTCTAATCCTGATGCTGTGTACTTCTTCATATATTCTGGCTTCTTGGATTATTTGCTCAGCATACAGATTGAATAAATATGGTGAAAGGATACAACCTTGACACACTCCCATCCTGATTTAAATCATGCAGGATCCCCTTGTTCTGTTTGCACGACAGCCTCCTTGTCTA
>NW_006928704.1:0-5834 GCF_000298275.1 Orycteropus afer afer
TCTGGCTTCCTGGCTTTTATCCCCTTTCTCCTGCTCTTCCAGCCTGCTACTCTGGGTGGGCCTGAGTTGCCTCTCCTCACCTAATCCCTTCGGCTGACTGCTCTTCTCTCTGGCTTCCTGGCTTTTAATCCCCTTTCTCCTGCTCTTCCCACTTGCTACTTCAGGTGTCCCTGAGTTGTCTCTCCTCACCTATAACCCTGGGGCTGACTGCTCTTCTCTCTGGCTTCCTGGCTTTTAATCCCCTTTCTCCTGCTCTTCCCGCTTGCCACTTCCGGTGTACCTGAGTTGTCTCTCCTCACCTGTAACCCTGGGGCTGACCCATAGGCATGGCATATTCTTTCATTTATGTAGGCTTTCAATTTGTTTAGTTTCTTATATTAGTGTTTTGTAGTTTTCCTTGTATAGGTCTTTTGTGTCTCTGATTATATTTATATTTTATAAGTATTTCATCTCTTACGTGGTTATCATAAATAATATATTTTTTTCCTGGTTTCCTTTTTAAAGTTCTCTGCATTTGTTGTTGTTATAAGCCATGGAGTCGGACCCAACTCATAGTGACCCCTCCTTGGGTTTCCGAGGCAGTATCACTATGGAAGTAGATTGCCCCATATTCCTTTCGAGGAGTGGCTGGTGGATTTGAACCGCAAACATTCTGGTTAGTAGTCAAGTGCCTTAGGCACTATGCTACCAGAGCTCTCTTCTCCTCATTAAGGTAATCGAATCTGACTGATTTTTGTATGTTGATCCCATATCCTGTCACTTTGTTGAACCATTCAATTACTTCCAGTAATTTTCCTGCTGAGTCTTTGGGATTTTCTATCTAGAGAATCATATCAGCTGCAACTAGAGACAGTGTTACTTTTGTTATTGTTGTTTTGTTGTTATGTGCCGTTGAGTCAGCCCCGACTCATAGCTACCCCTCCTTGGGTTTCCGAAGCAGTTGTTGTTTTAGGTGCCATCAAATTGGCTCTGACACATAGAGACTCTATGTAAAACAGAATGAAACACTGCCTGTTCCTGTGCCAGCCTCATTCCTTGCCACACCTGAGCCCATTGTTGCAGCCACTGTGTCAATCCATCTTCTTGAGGGTCTTCCCCTTTTCCACTGACCCTCCACCTTACCAGGCATGACATCCTTCTCCAGGGAATGGTCCCTTCTGACAACATAACCAAAGTAGGTGAGACGAAGTCTGGCCATTCTCGCTTCTGAGGAGTACTCAGGCTGCACTTCTTCCAGGACAGATCTGTTAGTTCTTCTGGTGGTCCATAGTACTTACAGTAATCTTCACAAACACCACAACACAAAAGCATCAACTTTTCTACAGTCTCCCTTATTCATTGTCCAGTTTTCACATGCATATGAGGCCATTGAAAATTTGGATGCCTGTTATTTCCTGTTCTTGCCTTAATGCCCTGGCTAGGACTTCTGACACAATATTGAATATGAAGGGTGATAAAGGACATCCTTGTCTAATATCCATTCCTAAGGGAAGTGTTTTCAGTCTTTCTCCATTGAGACTAATATTGACCATTGGTTTTGTATGCCAAAACCAAACTCACTGCCATTGAATCAATTTCAATTCATTGTGACCCTATAGGACAGTGCAAAACTGCTCAGAGGATTTCTAAGGCTGTAATCTTTACAGAAACAGAATGCCTAATCTTACCCCTATGGAACAGCTGGTGGGTTAGAACCACTGACTTTTTGGTAAGTAGCCAAATGCATAGTGGTTACACCAGAGTGTAACCACCAGTGCCACCAGAGTTTCCTTGGTTTTGTAGACATGTCCTGAACTATGTTGAGGAATTTTCCTTCTACCTTTATTTTGTTTAGCTTTTTTATCAGGAGTGGGTGTTGGATTTTGTGAAATGTCTTTTCTGTATTGATTGATATAATCATATGGCCTTTTTCCTTTGTTTTATTTATGTGGTAGATTATGTTGCTTTTCTAATGTTGAACCACACTTGTATACTTGGTATGAATTTCACTTAGTCATGATATATAATTTTTTTTTTTTTTTTGATATATTGTTGGATTCTATCAGCTATTTTGTTAAGAATTTTTTTTTTTTTTTTATCTATGTTCATGAGGGATATTGGTCTGCAATTTTCTTTTTTAGTGGTGTTTTTACCTGGCTTTGGTACCAGGATTATATTTGCTTCATAATATTAATTTGGAAGTATCCTTCATTTTCTATATTCTGGAATAGTTTGAATAGAACTGGTATCTATTCTTCCATGAATGTTTGGTAGAATTTGCTAGTGAAGCCATCTAGGCCAGGACTATTTTTTCTTTTTTGGTTTATAACTTTTAGAACTGAGCAGTGTTAATTAATGCTAAGCACTTCTCAATTCCCAAAGTTATAAACCAAAAAATAAAAATAAAAAAGTGGACTTTACCAGATGGAATGAACAGGTATCAGACCAGCTACATCTGTGGAAAGAGCTGATAAAGAAGCTCAGTATCTTCAGCCAAAACAAGTCCAGGAGTGGACTGTGGAACAAACCATCAACTCCTCATATGCAAGTTCAAGTTGAATCTGAAGACAATTAAAGTAAGTACACAAGAGCCAAGACAGATTTGATGTTTGAACATCAATGACTGAAAACCAGATCAATTGTGAGATGACATCAAGAACATCAACCATGAAGAAAGCAAAAGGTCATTAAAAAGAAAAGAAAGGAAGAAAAGACCAAAATAGATGTAAGAAAAGACTCTGAAACTTACTCTTGAACAGAGAATAGCTAAAGTAAATGGAAGAAATGACAGGATAAAAGAGCTGAACAGATTTCAAAGGGCAGCTTGAGAAGACAAAGTCAATTATTATAATGAAATGTGCAAAGACCTGGAGTTAGAAAACTAAAAGGTAAGGACACACTCAGCATTTCTCAAGCTGGAAGAACTAAAGAAGAAATCCAAGCCTAGAGTTGCAATATTTCAAGATTCTATGGGAAAAATATTGAACGATGCAGGAAACATCAAAAGAAGATGGAAGGAATACACAGAGTCACTGTACCAAAAAGAATTGGTTGATGTTCACCCATTGCAGGAGGTAGTACATGATCAAGAACCAATGGTACTAAAGGAAGAAGTCAAAGCTGCACTGAAGGAATTGATGAAAAACAAAGCTCCTGGAATTGATGGAATATTCATTGAGGTGTTTCAACAAATGGATGGCATGCTGGAAGCACTCACTCATCTATCCCAAGAGATTCGGACAACAGCTACCTGGCCAACTTACTGCAAGAGATCTGTATTTGCACCCGTTCCAAAGAAAGGTGATCCCACAGAATGTGGAAATTATCAAACAATATCATTATTAGCAAGTAAAATTTTGCTGAAGACAATTCAAAAACATTGCAACAGTATGTTGGCAGAGAGCTTCCAGAAATGCAAGCTGGATTCAGAAGAGGACATGGAACGAAGGGATATTGCCATTGCCAGATGGATCTTGGCTCAAATAAGAAAAAAAAAAAAAAAAACAGAATCATGTTTACTTGTGTTTTATTGACTATGCAAAAGCATATGACTCTGTAAATCATAACAAATTATGGATTCCAGAACACTCCTTGCTCGTGAGGAACCTATACATAGACCAGGAGGTAGTTGTTTGAACAGAATAAGGGGATAATACATGATTTAAAATCAGGAAGGGAGTACATCAGGGTTGCATCCTTTTATTGTACCTATTTGATGTATATGCTGAGCAAATAATCTGAGAAGCTGGGTTATATGAAGAAGAGCATGGCATCAGGATTGGGGGAAGATTCATTAACACCTAGTGATATGCAGACAACTCAACTTTGCTTACTGAAGGTGAAGATGACTAGAAGCACTTACTAATAAAGATTAAAGACTACAGTCAATATGGATTACACCTCAACATACAGAAAATGAAAATACTCACAATTGGACCAATAAGCAGCATCATGATAAATGGAGAAAAGATTGAAGTTGTCAAAGGTTTCATGTTCCTTGGATCCACTGTCAACACCAATGGAAGCAGCAGTCAAGGAATCAGACGACATATTGCACTGGGCAAGTCTGCTGCAAAAGACCTCTTTAAAGTGCTGAAGAGAAAGGTTGTCTCCTTGAAGACTAAGGTCTGCCTAACCCAAGCCATGTTATTTTCAATAGCTGTATATACATGTGAAAACTGGACAATGAATAAAAAAGACTGAAGAATGGTTGATGTTTTTCAGTTGTGGTGTTGGCAAAGAATACTGAAAGCACCATAGACAGCCAGAAGAACTAACACATCTGTTCTGGAAGAAGTGCAGCTGAAATGCTCCTTGGAAGAAAGAGTGGCCAGACTTTGTCTCACCTACTTTGGTCATGCTGTCAGAAGGGACTATTCCCTGGAGAAGGATGTCAAGCTTGGTAAGGTGGAGGGTCAGCAAAAAAGGGGAAGGCTCTCAACAAGACAGATTGACACAGTAGCTGCAATGATGATCTCAGGTATAGCAAAGATTATGAGGCTGGTGCAGGACTGGGTAGTGTTTCGTTCTGTTATACACAGAATTGCTATGAGTCAGAGCTGACTCGATGGCACCAAACAACAACAGCGTTAGCCCTGAAAAGATAAGGAAAACAAAAAGAAAAGGAAAAATAAAAGTTAAATATTGAAAGGGATGATGACTTCCTTCCACCTGTGTTACTCTTTTCCTTGCTTAAACCATGTTCCAGATAAGAGTTGAATTGTGCTTTATTCCTTAAATAAAATGTCAGTCTTTGTCAGTCTGTCTTGTTGAGAGCCTTCCCCTTTTTCACTGACCCTCCACTTTACCAATCATAGTATCCTCCAGGGAATTGTCCCTTCTGACAGCATGACCAAAGTAGATGAGACAAAGTCTGGCCATTCTTGCTTCCAAGGAGCATTCTGGCTGCAATTCTTCCAGGCTTGCCTTTGCCTTTTCCTTCCTTTTGAGTTTATGTTGACATATCATCTGCCTCCCCTTACACATTCCCTTTTACTTTCTGCTTTCAGTGGAAAGGAGCCAAAGTTGTTACATAATTTCTTAAAGACAGGATAGTAAAGAACTGTAGGAATGGTTTGGTTTCTGATTGATTGCATAGCTCCCTCTTCAAAAATATGCACCACCAAATGAAACAGAGGAAAACAAAAACAAACAAACAAACAAAAAAAACACCACTAACAATCTTCCAAGGAACACTTTGTTTTTAACCTTGATACATGGCAAGGCAGAACCTGATTGTGCTAAATAAATAATTCATCTCTAAATAATTTTAGAGAAACAAGCTTGTTTGAACCATGATTAAAAAAAAAAAAAAAAAACCTTGTGTCTGTTCTTTTCAAACAAGTAGGTTTGTTTACAACCCATTTTTCATTATAAAGCAATGTGAATGTCTATTGAAGTGTTCAGAGCTTATATTTAATTGTCATTAGTTAGCACGCATCTCGTATTCACTAATGAGTATATTCTGAGTGGCATATTTTTTTCCCTTTTCATCACTTCTTTGTAAATTTACTTTCTCTTTCTAGTCATACTTTACTCTTTAGCTTTTTCCTTACCAGTTTAATATTTTCATTTCCATGTCAATAAGGATACTTTTATAAGTGGTTTTATTTATCTGGGCACTTATTTTTTTGTCTTATCTGAAAACTTTTGTTTGTCACTTTATGGGTTGGGATGAACTAAATAACAACAAAAAGAAAGAAACACTGCCATCGAGTTGATTCTGATTCCTAGTGATTCATGTTGGAAACAAAGAAGAATAACCGGTAGTTGGAAAATTTGGCCTTGGTGACAGAAATAATGCTGGAACTCGTATGGTAGAATTTTGCAAGACCAACGACTTGTTCATTGCAAAC
>NW_006928705.1:0-2778 GCF_000298275.1 Orycteropus afer afer
ACCAGACAATGTTTCTGGGCTATTCATAAAGTTTTACAGTGATGTATCAGACAGTGTTTTTCTGCTATTCATAAGGTTTTCCCTGGCCAATCCTTTGAGAGGTGGATGGCCTCTTCTTTCTTCCTAGTCTGTCTCAGTCTGTAAGCTGCACTGAAATATGTGCACCATGTGCAACTCTGCTGACATTTGAAACATCGGTGGCACAGCCTGAAGCCTCACAGCCACATGCAAGCCACCACAGTATGACAAACTGACAGACAGTTTTGTCTCCCTTAGCTGTTCGAAACTCTCCACCCTCCCCTCACCTGGATCCCTGATGCTCACTCTAAGTATTTTAGATACTTTTATATCTGGGTTCCACCACTCCTCTGACAGTTTGCTGTACTGAGTTGGCTTGTATATTGCTGTAAGCCTGGAAGCTATGCCACTGGTATTTCAAATACCAGCAAGGTTACCCATGTTGGACAGGTTTCAGCAGAGCTTCCAGACTAAGACAAACTGGGAAGAAGGAGATGCCATTCACTTCTGAAAAAAAATAGTCACTAAGAACATTATGCCCTCATAAGATTATAGCAATGAAACACTGTCTCATATATTACTGGAAAACTTTTTGAATAGTACTGAAAAAATGTTTAATGTAGTGCCAGAAATGAGCTCCTCAGGGTAGAAGACACTCAAAATACAACTGGGGAAGAGCTGCCTCCTCAAAGTAGAGTTGACTTTAATGATGTGGATGGTATAAAGCTTTTGGGACCTGCATTTGTTAATGGAGTATGACTCAAACATCCATTAATAATCAGAACATGGAACATATGAAGTATGAATCTAGGAAAATTGGAAGTTGTCAAAAATGAAAGGAAATGCATAAAGATCAATATCCTAGGCATTCATGAGCTGAAATTGTATTAGTAATTTTGAATGGGAGAATTATATGGTTTACTATGCCAGGAATGACAAATTGAAGAGGAATAACATAACATTCATCATCTAAAAGAACATTTCAAGATCTATCTTGTGTACAATGTTGTCAGTGATAGGATAATATCCATATGCCTATAAAGAAGACAAGTTTAAACTACTATTATTCAAATGTATGCACCAAACACTAAAGCCAATGATGAAGAAATTGAAGATTTTTACCAACTTCTGCAGTCTGTAATTGACCACACATGCAATCAAGATGTATTGATAATTACTGATGATTGAAACGGAAAAGTTGGAAACAAAGAAGAAGCATCTGTAGTTGGAAAATATGGCCTTGGTGATAGAAATGATACCGGAGATTGTATGATAGAATTTTGCAAGCTGATGACTTACTCATTGCAAATACCTTTTCAACAACATAAATATAAACTATACATGTGGACCTCCACAGATAGAATATACACAAATCAAATCCACTACATCTGTGAGAAGAGGTGATGAAAAAGCTCAATACCATGAGACAAGGCCAGAAGCTGACTGTGGAACAGACCATCAGTTGTTCATATGCAAGTTTAAATAGAAGTTGAAGAAAAAGAGCCAAAATATAATCTTGATCATATTCAACCTGAATTTAGAGACCATCTAAAGAATAGAATTGATGTATTGAACACCAATGACTGAAGACTAGACAAGCTGTGGGATGGTATCAAGAAAATCATACATGAGGGTAAAAAGAGAACCTACAGATTGGGAGAAAATATTTACCTATGACATATCTGACAAAAGACTTATCTCCAAAATCTGTAGAAAACTTCAACACCTCAACACCAAAAAGACAAAGAACTCAATTCAAAAATGGATAAAAGACTTGAACAGACACTTCAATAAAGATGATATGCTGGTGGCCAAAAAACACATGAGGAAATGCTCATGTTTTTAGTCATTAGAGAGATGCAAATCAAAACAATGATGAGATATCATCTCACCCCAGCAATAATAGCAAAATTCAATAGGAAAGAAAATAACAAATGCTGGTGAGGTTGTGAAGAGACTGGAACTCTTGTGCACTGCTAGTGGGATTGTAAAATGGTACAAACATTGTGGCACATGGTATGGTGTTTCCCTAAGAAACTGAAAATAGAAATACCATTTGACCCAGCAATTCCATTACCAGGACTATATCTGAAAGAGGTGAGAGGCAGTGTACAAACAGACACATGCATGTCTATGTTCATTGCAGCACAATTCACTATAGCAAAGAAATGGAAACAACCTAAATGCCCATCAACAGATGAGTGGATAACCAAATTATGGTACTTTCACACAATGGATTACTATGCTACATTAAAGAACAATGAAGGATATACAAATCATCTCACAATGTGGATGAGCCTGGAAGACATTATGGTGAGTGCAATAAGTCAATCACAGAAGGACAAATACTGCATGAGCCCATTACTGTAAAGAGACAAAGAAGTGTTTGCTTGAGAAAGGGAACTCACTTTGTAGATTACTGGGGTGGGGAGGAAGGGGAGGGATTAATTTCAGGCTAGTTGGGGGTCACACGCTGGCAGGGTTAAGGGGGAGGATGATATAGAAAGAGTCCAGGACCACCATGATAGCATTAGGAAAAGAGAGGACACCGAATTGTGCACATAACATATAGACGACAATATATCCACAATACTGCATTACCATTAACACCAAACACCAGGCTACAGATAAACACATAAACATCTGAGAAGATCATATGGGGGTCAGTGAACAGGAGTATACTCTAGACCAAGGATAGATTCAGCAGAGGCTAATCTTGCACAGATACCAGTGATACAAAATAACCGCAATCCTTACAGA
>NW_006928705.1:4708-5373 GCF_000298275.1 Orycteropus afer afer
ATGATGAAGTAAAAGAACTGAAGGGAAGATTTCAAAGAGGAGCTTGAAAAGAAAAAAATATTATAAGGTATTATAATGAAATGTGCAAAAACCTATATTTAAAATACCATACAGGGATAAAACACTTGAAAAAAAATCAAGCTTAGAATTGCAGTATTGAAGCATGTATGGCAAAATACTGAACAATGCAGGAAGCATTAAAAGAAGCTGGAAGCAGTACACAGAGTCACCATACCAAAAAGAACAATCCACTCTCAATTATTTCAGAAGTAACTTATCAAGAACCAATGGTATTGAGTGAAGAAGTCCAGGCTGCACTGAAGACAGTGGAGAAAAACAAGTCTCCAGGAATTGACAGAAAGCCATTGAAACATTTCCACAAATGGATGCAGTGTTGGAGGTGCTGAAAGCAGAGAATGCTGGAAAGATGTTTAGCTGTGTTTTATTGACTAAGCAAAAGCATTTGATTGTGGGGAGGATAACAAATTATGGATAACATTGCAAAGAATGCGATTCCAGAACACTTAATTGTGCTCATAAAGAACATGTATGTAGAAAAAGAGTTATTTGAACAGAACAAGGGTATACTGAATGGTTTTAAATCAGGAAGGGTGTGTATCAGAGTGGTATCCTTTCACCATACTTATTCAATCTGTGTGCTGAGC
>NW_006928705.1:6090-6769 GCF_000298275.1 Orycteropus afer afer
TTTGAAGAAGTGCAGCCAGAATGCTCCTTAGAAGTGAGAATGGCCAGACTTCCTCTCACCTACTTTGATCATGTTGTCAGAAGGGACCATTTCCCGGAGAAGGATATCTTGCTTGGTAAAGTGGAGGGTCAGAGAAAGAAAGGAAGACCCTCAATGAGATGGATTGACACAGTGGCTGCAACAATGGGCTCAAGAGTAGCAGGGATTGTGAGGGTGGTGCAGGACCAGGCAGGGTTTAATTCTGTTGGACATTGGGTCACTACGAGACAGAGCTGATGTGATGGCACCTAACAACAGTGTCTGTGCCAAGAAATTTGGAAGACAGCTACCTGGCCAACTGACTGAAAGATATCTATATCTATAGATACCCATTCCAAAGAAAGGTGAGCCTACAGAATGTGGAAATCATAGAACAATATTATTAATATTGCATGCAAGATCTTACTGAAGATAATTCAAAAACGTTTGCAGCAGTATATTGACAAAGAACTTCCAGAAATACAAGCTACATTCAGAAGAGGATGTGGAACGAGGTATATCATTGCTGATGTCAGATGGATCTTGGCTCAAAGCATAGAATACCAGAAAGATGTTTACTTGTGTTTTAATGACTATGCAAAAATATTTGATTGTGTGGATCATAACAAATTATGGATTAACATTGAGAAGAACGGGAATT
>NW_006928706.1:0-5648 GCF_000298275.1 Orycteropus afer afer
AGATTATCTTCTGTGTCTGTGTTAATTGGTCCCTTTTCTTTGTTGAAGAGGGTCTGTGCAATCCTTCTGCCTAGTCCGCCATCTTGCCCCGCCTCCCCACTGTTGTATTCTTTCACCATTTTTGTTCAATCTGTATGCTGAGCAAGTAATTTGAGAAGCTGGATTATATGAAGAACATGGCATCAGAATTGGAGGAAGGCTCATTAAGATGCTGTGATATGCTTGCTGAAAGTGAAGAGAACTTGAAGCACTTACTGATGGAGATCAAAGATTACAGCCTTTAGTATGGAATACACCTCAACATAAAACGAAAACATTCACAACTGGACCAATAAGCAACATCAGGTTAAATGGAGAAAAGATTGAAGTTGCCAAGGATTTCATTTCACTTGTTTCCACAATTAACACCGATGGAAGCAGCAGTCAAGAAATCAAATCACATATTGCTCTGGGTAAATCTGCTGCAGAAGACTTCTTAGTCCACTTTAAGGACTAAGATACACTTGACCCAAGCCTTGGTATTTTTAATTGCCTTATATGCATGTGAAAGCTAGACAATGAATAAGGTAGACCAAAGAATTAATGCCCTTAAGTTGTGGTGTTGGTGAACAATATTGAATATACCATGGTTTGCCACCAGCGACTCCTTGGAAGGAAGGTTGGGCAATCTACTTCCATAGTGATATTGCCTTGGAAACCCAAGGAGGGGTCGCTATGAGTCAGGTCTGAGTAGATGACAAATAACAGCAACAGTCAGAAAAACAAACAAATTTGTCTTGGAAACATTACAGCAAGGATGCTCCTTAGAAGTGAGGATGGAAATACTTCTCACATACATTGGACATGTTGTCTGTAAGGCCCAGTACCTGGGAAAGAACACTATGCTTGGTAAAGGAGAGGTCAGTGATAAAAAGGAACACCCTCAAAGAGGAAAACTGACCCAGTGGCTGCAACAATGAGATTAAACATAGCAATGATTGCAAGGATAACTGGGACTGGACAGTGTTTCATTGTGTTGCACAGAGAGTCACAATGAGTTGAAACCAACTCAAGGGAACTTAAGAACAGTAATAAACTGTTCTTATCATCAAATATCAGGGAAAACTAAAATAGAGAATAAAGATATATTGAACTAATGCAAAATCATGACTTAAGACACTTTGCCATAGGTATGTTACAGAACACAACATTAAATATATTTTGATATTTGAAAATGTAGAATAATATATACATAAGAAACAGACAAATTATGAGTTTGGTCTGAAGACTGTTATTAATGTGGAGATATATTTCAATCTATCTGGAAAATGATATTGGTATTTTTCTAAGATATATTCAATTTCATGGTGCCATTTTCTTTCTAAAAATATAAAATCCTGCAGAAACTGAAAAATAAACCTAGGCTTCAGTGACATTTCATCACAAAAGGTAAGTTGTTTCACATCCAGATTTCTATATCCTCTTATATTAACTCAATACTGATAAGTAATAATTGACTCCAAAAATGAAATACTATGCCTGTAGGATGTCTTTTTAAGATACTTTAAAAATAAGTTCCTAAAAATTAAAAAAAGTAAGTTATGGCTATAAAAATGAAGTCCTTAAAATTAACATTTGAATGATAAGCAATTTCAGGGATAATTATGGTTCACATTCTGCATTCAATGCATTTTGATATATGGATAATTACTCCTGGTAATAACCTGTAGTTGGATTTTTGTAACAACAATAACAATTTATTGCAAAATTAATTCTTTGCCACAGTTTAACATTTAGTGATGTGAAGTCAAAGTGAATTGATTTTATTTCAGACCACTTGTGCTCTGGTTTCCTATGTTCAAGTACTAATTGGTTATTATAGGTCACTTTAGAACTTAGTTTAAAAATAAATTAAATTGGTTGCAAGGTGCATTTATAAGAAATAGCTTGATATTTTCAGCTCATGGGGTTTTATTTAAATAAAAAATGGTAAAGTAATGCAATCATCTTTGGTTATAAAAGTGATGGATGAATTGAAAACATTTTTGAATCAGGTCAATGGTACTGATGATTAGTACATTGTTAATCAAGTTCCTCAGATTGCTATCAAAAGCTTTAGCTCTTTTGCTCAGGCTGGTGAGAGGATCATGAATATTAAAGAGATTCAAATCTATGTGCTCTCATGCAATATGGAGTACCACAAATGAAAAGACTAAATGAGGGTAGACTGTGACTCTATGTACTGATATATCTCTTAAATAAAGAGGAATGCCTAATCAATCTCTTTGCTCATTTATAGTAACTGAATAGAAATTTATATTTTTATAGTCAATGTCTTAACCAGTTTGACAAACCATTGGTCACAGTGTGTGTAATACATTTTTAGAGAAAAAGTTTACGTAATAGTTAATAGACTATATTGGTATAAATAGAATTTTAAAGAAGAAACCAATTAAACTTTAGGACATAATGCATTTATATGGCTTAAATAGGTCAGGATGGGCCTCTAGTATGTTTTATAAGCAAAAATGGAGGGTGTGCTGGAAAATGTCTTCTTGAATGAGAGATATAATGATAAAACACTTCATCTTTTTATTAAGCACCAGTCCTTATGCTTTAAAAAACTATACTATGAAAAACATGATAGTATGTTAGAAAAGTGTTGTTTGATTTTATGCATTACTGAAAGAAAAATTTAAATTTTAAAAAGGAATGAAGAAAAATTTCTATAGACATCTCTCAATGTTTACTTTAAGGCTTATATCACTCTTAGAATTGTATTTTTTTTTTCATTGTGAGTATTTAAGTTTGTGATAATTATAAAATATTTAGAGTATTAAAGCATTGCATAATTTTTTTGTAAAGAAAGAAATTAATCTACAGCCAAATCTAATATTCATATGATATTTTAAGAGTTAAAGTGCATATAGACTATTTTTGAAATTGAATATAGACAAATGAGCATGTTATTCTAATTTTCTTTGGAAAGAGTAATAGAATTCATTTAGTCTATCATTTAAACAATGATTAGTTTATTGTTTTAGTTGATTGCCTACTTAAAAAGAGGAAACTGGACTTATGGTGGAGTGAGATATACTAGAAGAGAATTCTAAGGGGAAAATATCTTTTGGGATAAGAGGTCTGACAATTATGAGCTTCTTAAAAAGTGCCAGCACCTATGAAAGTATCAGGGTGACTCTCTGTCATTTCAGGACGAACAGTCAGCATAGTTCTCTGGTGTCTGAGGTTGAAAATGGAGAACTATGGACTGGTTTTGTCAAGCAAAGATTTCAAGTTTTCTAGATCTAATGTGAATAAAAGCCACCTGTTAATATATTTGTACTTACTTCCTTATAATCATGAAAAATGACTATTATGCCACTTTTGAGAATGCCCACATCTCAAATTTTCATTAGTAGCCTTAAGGTGGAGGACCTCTTAAAGTTTCAGAGTATTCATGGATTCAGAATGGTAGGAATGTTGAACTGCAACAGGATATGAGAAACAACTTGTCCAAATAGATTATTCATCAGATGAAAGCAGTAATATCCTTATAGGTTAAACATCTTGTTCAAGTTCATGGTTGGGTCAGAACTGGAATTGAGTTATACAGTTTTGAAACCCAATCTACACTTTTCCTTTAATATTTAATCACCATAACTTTAGGAGAAAACATGAAGTTGAAAATATACAAATATATAACTACAAACTATGATAAATGCTCTCAGGAAAAATATTAATTATATGGGAAAATATTAATTATACAAAAGAACTTAACAAAAGAACTAATTTTACATGTGTGATATTCATGATTAGGAAAGATCTCACTAAGGAAGTGATATTTAAGTCAAACTTGAAGATGAGAGAGAAGATAGGAAGAATGAGGTAGAAGAATGTTTTAGGGCATAAGGATTGTGTGTAGGAAGGACCAGATATACCTTGTATTTCTAAGGAACTGAAAGGAAGCCAGGATGCAGTGAGCAAATCTTGGAAACTGATGAGAGATGAGGATGGAGAAGTTGGCAGAGGCTAGATTATGTAGATCATGAAAATGATTTGGAAATTTATCCTCAATGCATTAAGAACTTATTGAAAAAGTCTAGTTAAGTTAGACTTCTTAAATACTATGGCTCATTTTAAAACTTTTATTCTGAGTATGTGGGAAGAATATACTGAGGGTTATAAGACTTCAGAGAGTGAAAGATATGATTTAGCAAGGGGTTTCAGTCTCCCAAATAAAAATGCTTACGGTTTGGAATAAAGTGTTGTCAAGTGAAAGAGAGAGATTAAGATGGAATTGAAATATATATTAAAGATTGAAGCAACATATATTGGTAATTATGTTGTGGTGAATTGGGTAAAGTGCTAAGGAGAAGTTAGATGTCAATTGCTCCAAGATTTTTGGGACAGAATCAAGGGTTTAATCTTAGATATATTACAAATTATTTGAATGAGGATGTCATGTAAGCAGTTGGATAGAGACACAAAGAGCTGAATGTAGATACAAGTTTGAAAATTTTAAATTTTAGGATAGATGCAACTGCTTAGGGAGCAAAGAGAGAAAAGAGATAATGACCCCAGGTGAAACTGTGAATAACTCCAAAATACAGAGGGTGGGCAGAGAAGAATGAGTTCATAAATGACACTAAAGAGTAGCAGACAGATAGGAAGAAAAGCAGTTGAATTCAGTGTCCCAGAAGCCAAGACAATGATTCAAAAAGAGCATAGCAGAGTTCCGGCAAGATGGCGGACTAGGCAGAAGGATTGCACAGACCCTCTTCAACAAAGAAAAGGGAAACCAATTAACACAGACACAGAAGATAATCATGGACCCCTGAGCCTTGAAGGGAAGGATACAGAATTGGACTAAACCCGAACTAGCAGAAGAATTTGCGTTAAAATACCAAAAAAAGGAGACATATGGAGCTGTGGTCTGACAGCGAACTGAGTGACCCTGACAGTACAGGCGGCTTGGAGATCCCCGACTGGTGGTAGGACCTAAGAATTAACCTAAAAATCACCCTGCTAACCAGGGACTGCACGGACTGTGCACAGTGGCTGGGGAACAAACAGAGAAAATGAAGACAAAGGTGGGCTGAGCTGTGGACTTTTGCCAGTCTGGAGGATGCCGCCATTTTGTAGGTTTAAAAAGCAGCTTGACTATTTTGGGTATTTAAAGAGGCAGCGCTCTCGCAGATTCCTGTGGTGGTAGGACTTAAGAATTAACCTAAAAATCACCCTGCTAACCAGGGACTGCACGGACTGTGCACAGTGGCTGGGGAACAAATGGAGAAAATGAAGACAAAGGTGGGCTGAGCTGTGGTCTTTTGCCAGTCTGGAGGATGCCGTCATTTTGTAGGAATAAAAAGTGGCTTGACTATTTTGGGTATTTAAAGAGGCAGTGCTCTGGCAGATTTCTGGGGCTTAAGAACACGCTCTGCTTTTCAGCAACCCCAAGGACACTCGGGGCCTGCAAGACTGAAAAGTTTTTTGATGGACAATCAATTGTAGTTTTGTGTCTAACTGAGTGGGAGACAACAACAATTCACATAAGACACAACTACACCTACACGTCCTGTGACTTCACTTACCAAGTGAGAGCCACTTCCTCCATCTCCAGCAATGGGCCAACCATAAAAAACCACCAAGAAGAGCCTGAACCACCCTTG
>NW_006928707.1:0-1922 GCF_000298275.1 Orycteropus afer afer
AGTCCAATTCTGTATCCTTCCCTTCAAGGCTCAGGGGTCCAAGATTATCTTCTGTGTCTGTGTTAATTGGTTTCCCTTTTCTTTGTTGAAGAGGGTCTTTGCAATCCTTCTGCCTAGTCTGCCATCTTGCCGGAAGCCTCCTCGCATCTTAACATTTTAAAGAGATTTTTTGCAGCAGATTTTCCCAGGGCAATATGACATCTGATTTCTTGACCACTGCTTCCATTGGTGTTGATTGCAGATCCAAGTAAAATGAAATCCCTGACATCTTCAATCTTTTATCCATTTATCATGATGTTGCTTATCGGTCTAGTTGTGAGGATTTTTGTTTTCTTTATGTTGAGGTGTAATATATACTGAAGACTAGTCTTTGATCTTTATCAGTAAGTGCTTCAAGTTGTCATCATTTTCAGCAAGGTGTGTCATCCACATATCCCAGGTTGTTAATGAGTCTTCCTCCATTCTTGACGCTGCGTTCTTCATATAGTCCAATGTTTTGGTTACTTCGTGATGCTCTACTAGAAAAATACCACAAATGGGATGGCTTGAACAAAACAGGAGTTTATTCTTTGACAGTTTTGGAGGCTAGAAGTCCGAGTGCAAAGTGCCAGGCTCTTGGGGCTGGGTGAAAGCCCCTCAACTTTGGGTTTCAGCTCTGCCTCTTGCCCCTGGCCCACTGAAGCTAGAGGTATCTCTTCCCTCAGGCAGCTGCTGGCTGCTGAGGCTAACAAGCACAAGGTGAACAAATAAAATGGAACAGTCCCGATATTACCAACCCATACAGCAGGCCATTGATTCAAGTCCCATTAAAAGTCCCAAGATCAGCAGACAACATAGCAGGCTGCTGAATAATGACTTGGCTACATGCAGGGTTCAAGCATGCCAAAAGTTGTAGACCATTCCTAAAGCTTCTCCTTATATACAGGGAGCAGATCATATGCCTAAAGCAGCTACTCAGCTGCTTGAGGCAGATTCCACCATGGAGTTGATTGCCAGTCTCATCATTGGGAATAAGTACCACCAGCTGCCCAGCCAATAAAACCCAGCCAAGTTGATATATGACCTAAACTACCACATCCAGCTTCTTAGATTATTTGCTCAGCGTACAGACTGAATGAGTACAGTGAAAGGATACAACCCTGACACACACACCTCCTGATTTTAAACCATGTAGTATCCCCTTGTTTGGTTCTAACAACAGCCTCTTGGTCTATATTCTGGTTCCTCATGAGCACAATTAAGTGTTCTGGAATTCCCATTCTTCACTGTGTTATCCATAATTTGTTATGATCCTCAAAATCAAATGCCTTTGCATAGTCAATAAAACACATGCAAACATCTTTTGGGTATTCTTTGCATTCAGCCAAGATCCATCTGACAGTCAGCAATGATATTCTTCATTCCACATCCTCTTCTGAATCCAGCTTGAATTTCTTGAAGTTCCTTGTCAATATACTGCTACAACCATTTTTTAATTATCTTCAGCAAAATTTTACTTGTGTGTGATATTAATTATATTGCTCAATAATTTCTACGTTCTGTTGGATCACCTTTCTTTGAAATGGGTGCAAATATGGATCTCTTTCAGTCAGTTGGCCAGGTATCTGTCTTCCAAATTTCTTGGCATAGATGAGTATGCACCTTCAGCGCTGCATCCATTTGTTGAAACACCTCAATGGGTATTCCATCAATTCCTGGAGCCTTGTTTTTCACCAATTCCTTCAGTGTAGCTTAGACTTCTTTCAATACCATTGGTTCTTGATCATATGCTGTTGTTGTTGTTGTTGGTAAGTGCCATCGAGTCAGACCTGACTCATAGTGACCCCTCTTTGGGTTTCTGAGGCAGTATCACTACAGAAGTAGATTGCCCAACCTTCCTTCTGAGGAGTGGCTGGTGGGTTTGAACCTCCAGCCTTCTGGTT
>NW_006928707.1:2722-5797 GCF_000298275.1 Orycteropus afer afer
TTTTGGAGAAGTGGATGGCCTGTTCCTTCTTCCCAGTCTTTCGTAGTCAGAAGCTCTGCTGAAACCTGTCCACCATGGGTGATCCTACTGGTATTTGAAGTACCCATGGCATAGCCTCCAGCCTCACAACAACACTCAAGTAACCACAGTATAACAAACTGAAAGATGAGTGGTGGGCAGTCCCACAACTAGGTATATATCTGAAAGAAATGAGAGCTGGGACTCAGAAAGATATATGCACACCCATGTTCATTGCAGCACTATTCACAATAGCAAAGAAATGGAGACAAATTAGCACTTTCAACAGATGAGTGGATAAACTATGGTACATATGTTGTTGTTGTTGTTTTCATGTACTGTCGAGTCAGACCCCACTCATAGCAACCCCTCCTTGGATTTCCGAGGCAGTATCACTATGGAAATAGATTGCCCAGCCTTCCTTCCAAGGAGTGGCTGGTGGGTTTGAACCGCCAGCCTTCTGGTTAGCAGTTAAATGCCTTAGGCACTATACATACAATGAAATATTATGCAGCATTAAAGAATAACAACAACAAAAAATCTGCCACTTCATATTGTGGATGAACCTGGAGAACACTATGCTCTTTAAAGTGTTAAAAGGTAAAAATATCTCCTTGAGGCCTAAGATGTGCGTCACCCAACCATGATATTTTCAGTTGCCTCAGATGCATGCAAAAGCTGAACAATGACAAGGAATAAGGAAGACCAAAGAAGAACTGATGCCTTTGAATTATGATGTTGGTGAAGAATATTTGAATATATCATAGACTGCCAGAAGAAGGAACAGAACTATCTTAGAAGAAGTACAGCCAGAATGCTCCAAAAAGTGAGGATGACAAGATTTGCTTTGAGTCAAAATCCACTCAACAGCACCTAATAACAACAAGCCTGGCTTCAGAAAGATGTTGAAATAGAAAAAAAGAGATGAGGAAGGACTACCTGGCACCATGGCTATGAAAACTGGTCTAACGGTGAGAAGCCATTAATGATATTAAAGGGCAGCACTTCTGGATTTGAAGGTACCCAGTTTGCCGTTAGGTTTTTGCCTAATTGCTTATCATACTTGACCATTGTTAGCTACTTTTTGCTCTCAAACGCCCGTACCTCTACAGTACAGCATCAGGAACTTCATTTGTGCAATAAATGTGTTTCTGAAAACCTACTTGTAAATCAGAGTTTTTGAAATTCTTATTTCCCCACAATGCTACCTGATAGTTTTATAGGTGCTTTATTTTCATCCATGATTCATCATCAGTTGCCACACCTTCAACTTCAGTTTTAAGTTACTCTACCACAAATTACTGTCGGTGTGTCATACTGTGGTGGCTTGCATTTTGCGGTGAGGCTGAAGGCTATGCCACTGATATTTCAAATACCAGCAGAGTCACCCATGGTGGACAGGCTTCAGCTGAGCTTCCAGACTAAGACAGACTCGGAAGAAGGAAGGGGTCATCCACTTCTCAAAGAACTGGCCAGTGAAAACCTTACGAATAGTGAAATACTGTCTGATACAGTACTGGAAAACCTTATAAATAGCCCTGAAACTTTATCTGATATAGTGCTGGAAGATGAACCCCTCAGGTCAGATTGTTGTTGTTGTTGTTGTTGTTATGTGCTATTGAGTCATCTCCAACTCTCAGCAACCTTATGTGTAACAGAACGAAACACCACCCAGTCCTGTGGCAGCCTCATGATCCCTACTATATCTGAGCCCATTCCTGCAGCCACTGTGTCAATCCATCTCGTTGAAGGTCTTCAGGTTGGAAGGTACTTGAAATACCACTGCAGAAGAGCTGCCTCCTTAAAGTAGAGTTAACCTTAATAATGTGGATAGAATAAAGCTTTTGGGACCTCCATTTGCTGATGTGGCATGACTCAATTTGGGAAGAAACAGTTGCAAATATCCATTAATAATCAGAACATGGAATATATGAAGTATGAATCTAGGAAAACTGGAAGTTTTCAAAAATGAAATGGAATGCATAAAGGTTGATATCCTAGGCATTAGTGAGCTCAAATGGACTGGTTTTGGCCATTTTGAATCAGATAATCATGATCTACTATGCTGGGAATGACAAAGAGGGATGGTGTGGCATTCATTGTCACAAAAAATGTTTGGAGATCTATCCTGAAGTACAATGCTGTCAGTGATAGGATAATATGCATATGCCTACAAGGGAGACCAGTTAATCACTATTATTCAAATTTATGCACCAACCCCCAAAGCCAAAGACAAGGAAAGATTTTTACCAACTTCTGCAGCTTGAAGGTGAACAAATATGCAATCAAGATATGCAAATTATTATTGGTGATTGAAATGCAAAAGTTGGAAACAAAGAAGAATCACGAGTAGTTGGAAAATAGGGCCTTGGTGATAGAAATGACGCTGGAGATCACATGACAGAATTTTGCAAGACCAATGACTTATTCATTGCAAATACCTTTTTTCAACAACATAAACAACAGCTGTACATATGAACTTCACCAGATGGCATACACAGGAATCAGACTGACTACATCTGTGTAAAGAGGCTATGGAGAAGCTCAAAATCTTCAGCCAAAACAAGGCCAGGAGCTGACCTGGCCTTGGTGTAACAGACCATCAATTGCTCATATGCAAGTTCAAGGTGAAGCTGAAGACAATGAAAACAAGTCCACAAGAGCCAACATATGACCTTGATTATACCCACCTGAATTTAGAGACCATCTAAATAATAGATTTGATGCATTTAAAACCAATGACCAAAAACCAGCTGAATCGTGGGATGACATCAAGAATATCATGGATGGTTTGTTTAATAAACGGTGTTGGCAAAACTGGAGATCCATTTGCAGAAAAATGAAACAAGATTTGTACCTCACACCATACACAAAAATGAACTCCATGTGGATCAAAGACTTAAATGTGAAGCCCAAAGCTATAGAGTTCCTCAAGGAAAAACTAGGGGCAAATGTAGGGGCCCTAATATATGGCATAAATAGACTATCAAGCATAACTCAAAATGCACAAACAGCAGAAGAGAAACCAGATCATTGGGACCTTCTAAAAATTAAATT
>NW_006928708.1:0-5574 GCF_000298275.1 Orycteropus afer afer
TGCGATGATGGGCTCAAGTATAGCAGGGATTGTGGGGCTGGCCGGGATCAGGCAGTGTTTCGTTCTGCTGTGCATGGGGTCGCTATGAGTCAGAAATGACTCGATGGCACTTAATAACAACAACAACAACTACAGTCAGAAAAAAAATGCAAAACACTTTAATGGCTTGTGTGATAGCTCTTTAAAACTACCAGCTGAGCATGATATTTTCAATGAAAACTAACTATAGTATTTTTTTCTTGTTTTATGTTAACATGAAAAGTATAAAACTTGTTTTTTGTTTTGTTTTGTTTCCTTAGCTACTAGATTTCTTCTTATTTGTGTGATATAGCACTAAAGTTAGCTATGCAGCCTATTAAAAATAAAGTCTGCTGGGATCTGGGTTTCATTCATCTCTACTCTTCTTTTTTTCACCAATACAAACACTGACTATCTTTGAGGCTTTGGGATACTCTTCTCTCTTTGTGCCAGCCTCTACGTTGATTCATTTTAATCATAAAGAGGCAGGAATTTCAGGATACCAAGAGACAGAGACCAATTTAAAGCTTTTACAGACCTTTTGTTTGAAATCATAATCTACAAAAAAGCAATATCCAGGTAGTGCCTATGTTCCATAAATGTCTCTAGCTAAGGTGGGAATCTTTAATAGTCAAAACAATCTTAATCCTCAGAGCTTTTATTCTCATTGAGTGAACAGGTATAGGTTATGAAGAGTTCTGGCCCATAGTCAACTTTCTGTAGAGATAACACAGAAAATGTTTCATCAAAGACTAGGAGTATTCGGACTTTTATTACTTTTTTGAGACAGAAATCCTGGATCGATAATCAAATACAGTGATAATTCCTTTTACCTTATTTGAGATACAAAATGATATGTCTCCTTAATCTCTATACAGAGACATTTCTACTACAGATGAAAAGACCTGGGTACTAAACTAAGTAAACAATTACCAAAACCAAAATCTAACTCACTGCCATGGAGTTGGATCTGACTCATAGCAACCCCTCCTTGGATTTCCGAGGCAGTATCACTACGGAAGTAGATGCCCAATTTTCCTTCTGAGGAGTGACTAGGTTTGAGCCACTACCCTTCTGGCTAGCAGTCAAATGCCATAGGCACTACGCTACCAGAACTCCCAGATAAACAATTAGCAAATATCAATTATTTTCACTCAATGTGGATATGTAGGTTATTTTTCAAGAAGGGACCGAACAGACTTTATGAAGAAAAATAGTTCTCATTTATTACTATCATCTCTTCTCAGCAAAAAGATTTTTATGTGGCAATTATAAGAGTCTCGGGCCCTATTTAAGGTATATACTTAGAGATTTCCTGCAAGAGAAATGTAATTAGGAAGGAATAGAAGTTTATGAGTTTAATTCATTTATGCTTTCTATAAAAGCAGAATAATTTTTATGACTATACCTAAGATGTATATGCAAATAAGTTACATTTAAACTTATTATATATGTTAAAAAAATTTAAAAAACTACTATTGATATTTTTCACTAATTTTTGTCAACTTCATTTGCCATCAATCTGTATCTTCCATATTTTATTTATT
Organism: Orycteropus afer afer; assembly: GCF_000298275.1. NCBI lineage: Eukaryota > Metazoa > Chordata > Mammalia > Tubulidentata > Orycteropodidae > Orycteropus > Orycteropus afer. The sequence continues at coordinate 1,566 of NW_006928708.1, forward strand.
TTTTAACTAAATAATTATTTTTATAATTAAAGTTCTTTGTTTTCTAGAAATGTTAAAGTTTATTTGTGTCTTCATGAAAGCCTTTTCAGTTTTAAGTCAACTTAATGTCAAAAGTCCTTGGAGTCTTTGTGAACTTCATCCTTGAATTCAGCAAGAAACATGAACGTGCTATTTTTTACTAGGAGCTTACCAAACCCTGTCACATATATTTTCTCCTTGATTCCTTACAGTAGTATTATGCATATGTTATATTTTTATTCACATTTGACAGATTAAAATAATAAAGCACAGAGCAATTAAGCAACTCGTCTAAGTTGTATTTAGTTATTCTGTGACAAAACAAAGATTTAAAGTCAGGTCTGCATGACTCCAATAACCATGCACTTCTAGAACAAGACACTGGGGTTCAAATCCTTCCCTAGAGTTACCTGGATGAATAACCATAGGGAAGTTGTTGCTCTTGTTAGGTGCTGTCAAGTCAGATACAACTCATAGTGACCCTATGTACAACAGAACAAAACACTCCCTGTTCCTGCACTATCCTCACAACCCTTGCTGTGCTTGAGCCCATCATTGCAGCCACTGTGTCAATCCATCTCACTGAGGGTCTTCCCTTTTTTCCCTGACCCTCTACTTTACCAGCATAGTGGCTAAGGCACTTAACTGCTCACCAGAAGGCTGGTGGTTCAAACCCACCAGCTACTCCTCGGAAGGAAGATGGGGCAATCTACTTCTGTAGTGATACTGCCTCGAAAACTCAAGGAGGAGTCTCTATGAGTCAGGTCTGACTTGATGGCACATAACAACAACAACAACAACTCTACTTTACCAAGCATGATATCCTTCTCCAGGGACTGGTTTCTTCCGACACCATGACAATATTATGAAAGGAAGTTACTTTACTTTTAATCCTCAGTTTCTTCATCTGTGAGTACAGCCTATGCTTTGAGGTTCGGATTAAATAACACAATGAAGAGTTTAGCACAGCACTTGATACAGAATAAATGCTCATGGAATTTTAACTGTTATCATCATCATTAAGGTCCCTGGTTGGCAAAAACCGTTTGCTCTTGGCAGTTCAAATCTATTCACCAGAAAAAAAGGCCTGAGGATCTACTACTGAAACATGTGGGGTCACCATGAGTTGGAAATGGCTCTTTGGCAACAGATTTATCATCCTTATTGAACCACCTAATTATCCATGTCCCCTGGTCTCAAACCCTGACTCTTCTTTATTCCTATGACTAAGCTGAGAAGTACACTACAGAATGAGAACTAAATGTTACCATGTGTCCTGTCATCATTTTTCATTCCAATTAAGCATTTCTCTTTGAGTTACTTCCTAAGTAACTCCAGGATTTTCCCTAAATTAGCAATTCATTATGTTATGGAATTAAGATTAAAAATTAGCATTAAATAATTACATCTGCTTACTCGGAATATTAGGTAGACTATAGCAGTCTACATATATTGCTTTAGCACCCACACACTTGAACTTCAGAGTCCACATTAACATTCTTGGAGGAAGTCTTACTTAATTATTTTTCTTTTCATCTTCAGCTTGGTTCAGTTAAAAGTGTTTCCTTAATACTGCATTTTATGTGATTTGACAACACTTTTTTATCCAGCTGTACTAGAACACATATTTTTTTCTTTTAGAATGTTAGTTCAATGGCTAAGAGCCATGTATATTCATTTGGCTATTTGGAATATAAAGAAAAAGGGTTTGTAGCTAGTTATCTATAAATGATTTTTATCTCTAAAAGATAAAAGAAAATTGTTTTTATCTATGTAAGAAAATTTCTTCAGCACATCCTTTTGAATATTTTATGTCTAAATTTTTTATTCTAAAGAAAATTCTTCTCTAAAAATATAAAAAATATCCAGAAATATGTGAAGAAAAATGTGAAAATATAAATCAATTTATCTACCCTTATCACAGCCTATACCCACACCCCAGAGATACACAGCAGGAATAGTCTGTTGTGCATATCTCCTATATATTATTTATTTTATAACATTTGCATAATTTTATACATAGTGTTCCAAAATAACCCATTAAAATGTAGTCATTGTAGATATCATACTTTATTCAATTACTTGGATTGCCTATTACTAAAATGAGGATTTTGCATATAATGTAATATAAGTATAGATATGTAATCAACTCAATGGCAAAGGGTATGTTTTTTGTTTGGTTTATATATATGCACATATAAATGTATGTGTGTGTGTATAATACACATACACAATAATAATTTGGTTGTTGTTGTGTGCCACTGAATGTATTCCTACTCAAAATGACCCCATGTGACAGAATAGAAGCCCCATAGAATTTTCCAGGCTATAATCTTTACAGGAGTAGATCACCAGGTCTTTGTCTGCAGGAGGTGCTGTGTGTGGGTTTGAAAAACCAACCTTTCTGTTAGCAGCTGAATACGTAACCTTTTGCAACACTGGCATTGCTGATAAGAGTTTCACGCTATAGAAAATTAAAAAAAAAAGATAGAATTGTATTGAAATATCTACCTCACATTTCTGTTTCTTGGGAAAAAATTCTCTATGAGTTGCTTTTGTTTCTGTATGTTTTACAAAATGAGGCACTGCTCTTTGTTTCAGATTATCTTTCTCAGGATATTTATACTTGAAGGATATGCACACACATACACAGACATATGCATATATGTGTATGTATATATATTATCTCCATCCAGAGCAAAAAGTAGACATGCTGATAGTCCATTTTACCCAAATAGAGTAGCATATACTACACACTCTCCTGCACCTTTTGTTTGTTGTTTCTTTATTTTAATTTTATCAAATCAAGGAGTTTTTTTCGTAGCTGAAGAATATAAAGAAATTCTTCATTTTCTTATGGCAATAAAACATTCCATTCTGTTGTTGTTGTTGTTATATGCCGTCGAGTCGGACCCGACTCATAGCGACCCCTCCTTGGGTTTCCGAGGCAGTATCACTACGAAAGTAGATTGCCCCATCTTCCTTCCGAGGAGTGGCTGGTGGGTTTTAACTGCCAGCCTTCTGGTTAGCAGTCAAGTGCCTTAGCCACTATGCTACCAGAGAGTTGTAACTTAATTGATTCAGACTACTATTATGAGAGATATCCAAACTTTTGTTACTGTAATAGTGCCACAACGAGTTACCTTTTATATTCATCATTTCACATCAAATTAATGGAAATGATTGGTTGTTGTTAGCTGCCAAGGAGTCTAACCCTGACTAATGGATGTGCCACCTGCTATAGCGGAACTGCTTCATACTGTTTTCTTGGCTACAATCATTAGGGAAACAGATCCACCCTTTCTTCCACAGAGTCACTAGATGGGTTTGAACTGCCAACATTTCAGTTAGCGGCAGATTGCAAACTGTTTGTAGCACTCAGGCTCCACTAGAAATGCTTAGTCATAAGATATTCATAAGTGTAAGTCCTGCCTTAAATATGTCCTCCAGTGTATATGTATGTTTATACACAGATACATATTTTTTCTAAAATTATGGTAACCTATTTGATAGGGAGTTCTGGTACTATAGTGCCTAAGGCACTTGACTGCTAACTAGAAGGCTGGCGGTTCAAACCCACCAGCCACTCCTCTGAAGGAAGATTGGGCAATCTATTTCCATAGTGATACCACCTCTCAGAAACCCAAGGAGGGGTCGCTATGAGTCGGGTCTGACCCCACGACACATAACAACAAAAACCTTTGAAAGGGATTCATATTTAATATTTTTGGTAGATATTGTTATTTAAAAATTGATATTTAGGAGTTCCAGTAAGATGGCGGACTAGGCAGAAAGACTGTACAGATCCTCTTCAACAAAGAAAAGGGAAACCAATTAACACAGACAAAGAAGATAATTCTGAACCCCTGAGCCTTGAAGGGAAGGATATAAAAGTGGACTAAACCCCAACTAGCAGAAGAATTTGCATGAAAATACCAAAAAAGGAGACAGACGTAGCTGCGGTCTGTCAGTGAACCTGAGTGATCCTGAC
>NW_006928709.1:0-899 GCF_000298275.1 Orycteropus afer afer
TCTTTTTGGTACAGTGACTCTGTGTATTCCTTCCATCTTCTTTTGATACTTCCTGCATCACTCAGTATTTTGCCCAGAGAAACTTTCAATATTGTAACTTGAGGCTTGAATTTTTTTCTCAGTTCTTTCAGCTTGAGAAATGTTGAGCATGTTCATCCCTTTTGGTTTTCTAACTCCAGGTCTTTGCACATTTCATGATAGTAATTAGCTTTGTCTGCTTGAGCTGCTCTTTGAAATCTTCAGTTCAATTCTTTTATCTTGTCATTTCTTCCATTTGCTTTATCTACTCTGCTCAAGGGCAAGTTTTGGAGTCTCTCCTGACATCCATTTTGGTCTTCTTTTCTCATCTTTTCAAGGACCTTTTCCTTTCTTCATAGATGATATTCTTTTTTATTTATTTTATTTATTTATTATTTTATTTATTGTGATTTGGGTGAAGATTTACAGAGCAAATTCACTTTCCATACAGCAGTGCACATATACTTTGTCACATGTCATTGACCACAGTTTACCACAATGCAACAGCTCCCCTCCCACTTCTTCCCTGTACTTACCTCTTCCCAGTATCCAACCCTCCATACACTTCTGCCCCCTGAGCTGTTTCCCTGTGCGTAAGCAGCCCTTCTTTCTCCCATGATTGTTCTCTCCAAGGAGTGTGTCTACTTGAGGTAAATGTTTAACTCACATGCCTGTCTTCTGTTTGACTGGAAACCACAGGTATGGGTTCAATTCCAGACCTGAAGGGCAGCTAGGGGCCATAGTCTCAGTAGTTCCAGCAGGATATATCAGACCAGCAAACCTGGTGCCCCCCCCTTTTTTTTCTCCAAATGATTTTGAGTTTTGTTCCACATTGTTCTCCCTCTCTATCCAGGATCTCCTACATAGATCCCCTTCCAAGT
>NW_006928709.1:3074-3604 GCF_000298275.1 Orycteropus afer afer
TTATTTCTGTCACCAAGGCCAAATTTTCCAGCTACTGGTGCTTCTTCTTTGTTTCCAATTTTTGCATTCCACTGACCAGTGATAATTAACACATCTTGATTGCATGTTCAGTCAGTTTCAGACTGCAGAATTTGATAAAATCTTTGATTTCCTCATCTTTGGCTTTGGATATTGGTGTGTAAATTTGAATAATAGTAGTATTAACTGGTCTTCCTTGTAGGGGTATGGATATTATCCTATCACTGACTGCACTGTACTTCAGGACAGATCTTGAAACATCTTTTGTGATGATGAATGTCACACCATTCCTCTTCAAATTGTCATTCCCAGCATAGTAGATCGTATGGTTGTCTGATTCAAAATGGCCAAAACAAGTCCATTTCAGCTCACTAATGACTAAGATATCAATTTTTATGCATTCCATATAATTTTCATCAACTTCCAATTTTCCTAGATTCATACTTTGTGCATTTCATGTTCCTATTACTAATGGACATTTGCAGCTGTTTCTCTTCAATTTGAGTCATGCC
>NW_006928709.1:5344-5855 GCF_000298275.1 Orycteropus afer afer
TGGTTTTACATATATGCCATTTATTATGTTGAGAAATTTCCCTCTGTGCCTATTTTGGGGAGAGTTTTTTTTTTTTTTAAATCAGGAATGGATGTTGAATTTTATCAATTGCCTTTTCTGCATTGATTGATATGATCATGTGGATTTATTTTCCTTTCTTTTATTTGTGTGAAGGATGATGGTGATAGTTTTTCTAATGCTGAACCATCCTTGCATATGTAGTATGACCCACACTTGGTCATAATGTTTTGTTTTTTGATATGTTGTTCAAGTCTATTGGCTAGGAGTTTGTTGAAGATTTTTGTGTCTATATTCATGAGGGATATTGGGCTGCAGTTTTACTTTTTAGTGATGTCTTTGCTTGGTTTTGGTATCAAGGTTATGCTTCCTTCATAAAATGAATTTGTGAAGAGTCCATCCTTTTCTACATTCTGGAATAGTTTGAGTATGATTGGTGTCAGTTCTTCTCTGAATATTTGGTAGAATTCTCCAGTTAAACTATCTGGGCTAT
>NW_006928710.1:0-1154 GCF_000298275.1 Orycteropus afer afer
TTTTGGTTCTTGAGAGGACTATAACACAAAGCAGTCAAATGCCTTAGGCACTGCATCACCAGAGCTCCCTGAGAAGACTAAAAAACAATAATTCAAATCATTTAACTCACAGGGACTTCTTGGGTGAAGAGGGTATTCTGAATTTTAAATATAGGGAAGCTTATAGTCCTGATGTATTCAATATAAAAATTATTAATGAGATATTTTACTTCTTTGTGTTAAGCTTTGAAATCTGGTGTGTATTTTATACTTACAACACATTTTCATTCAGATGATCCGTATTCCAAGTACTCTGTAGTCACATGTGGATAGTACTCAAGAGCCAATGAAGATACCCTATTCCACAGTTCTTTATACTATACTAAGCAATCATTGACTCAAAAAGCACAGACACATTCAAAGAAAAGCGCCTTCACTTCCCCTGCACAAAAAACTTTACTAAACTCCACTTTTTGAAAAGGATTCACTACCTCAATCTGAAACAATAAGCTTGGCCATGTTCTGCAAAATGCAGTCAGTGAAGTGAAAATTCACAATTCTGAGAGATCATAAGATGTAGTTACCAATGGGCACTGTAGTAGAAAGCAGGTGGCCTGTTCTGAAATCAAGTTCTGATTCTAGGCAGTTAGCATACAGAGTTCCACTGTCTTGAAACCAAAATTAGGACTGCCTCTCTTCTCTAAGCTGATGAAATGGACACTTTTATTATTATTATTTTATTTTAAGAGCTTGTTTTACATTCAACGTAATGCGTACATTTAGTTTCATTCCCCATTCACCATATCCAACCCTAACGCAGTCTTCTCCCCTCGCTACCCCATAACCCTCCCCCAGTGCCCCTCATATTTATGCACTCCTGTTTGTCCTGCATTTTCTCAATTTGAATGTTGGTCCTCTGGTGTCCCATGGTCTGTTGCTCTAAGGGATGTATTACCATAGAGTGTGGGTGTGTCATCCTGGGTTGAGTGGTCTACGTTTACATCTTGTTAACTATTGCACTGAGAGCCCGCCCCTGGGGGTAAGTTTTATTCCAGGCGCAGAATGTATTCCAGGGCCATAGTATTAGGAGTCTCACCAGACTTCATCTGACCATTCTGGACATTATTGAGTTTTTGGATTATGTTCCACGTTTTCCCTCCCACTCTATCCAAGAT
>NW_006928710.1:2409-3823 GCF_000298275.1 Orycteropus afer afer
GCCTCCATGACCATGTGAGCCATTTCCTTGGAAGTTTGTGAGTTCTTTGAGATGTTACAAGGAAATATGGAATCTTAAGATGGGAGGAGAGTACTGAGGGAGGAGGAGGAAATGTTGATGTTGGAGATGATGGAGTGGTACAGCAGATTGAAAAGTTGGACATTTGAGACATCTTTAACCTCTGCCTCATAAGCACCAGCCTTCTGCTGGTCCTTCTAAAATAAATTATTTGAGAAGATAACTTTATTGCCTCACCACTTCTGCCTGCTTCATGAAGGTAGAGAGCTCCATGCTCCTGGCCCAGCAGGACCTCTAAGCTGTGAGCTTGGGTGATCTAAAGGCAAGGATAGAGCTCTGCCTACAATCCACAACTGAGTGCTATGGTAACAGGTCCTAAGGGAAAAGTGTTCTGACTGCTTTTACCATTTCCCCTGGGGAAAAAAGTGGTCCCAAAATGACATTCAGTTGCAATTTCCATTATAACCTCATTTGAGCCAGGATCCATGGACAATATCCAATAGCAAGAGTTTTCCCTCATTTGAAAGAACACTAAGTGGTGCAAATGATTTGTGCTTGGCTGCTAACCCTAAAGGTCAGAGGTTCAAACTGACCAGCAGTTCATTGAAGAAAGGCCTGGCAATCTGCTTCTGTAAGGATTACAGTCAAAAAAAAAAAACTCTCTATGTAACACATGTGGTCATACAGATGATTTCTAGACAAGGAGGGACTTCTTAAAGCAATTTTGTGAATCTTACATTTCACAATTTGTTAATTTCTATCTTCTTCCCAAGAAAAAGGAATACATCATTATATGATCTAGAATTGTCAGAAGGTGTTCTCAAGCACAGCAACAACAAACTACTCAACTATTCCTATCAATTCAACTCAGAGAGGTAAGGTGTATGTTAGTGCATAAAATATCCTCTTATTTGATCTGCAAAATGAACATATTTTGTATAAAAAGGCAAAAATAAAATATGAACACCTAATCAAATAAGTATGCAGACTTGCCATGAAAGCAGTTTCACCCAAGGGTCTGGACACTTCCATTTCTAAAACTCAAATTGATCATCATGCTATAGTCTTATTATGTTGTTGGTTTTATTTTAATTTCTCTCTCTCTCGCATTAGTTTTTCACAAAATGCTTCCATTCTAGTGTGATATAAATTGAGAAGATCCATTCATTAACTGAGGTAGATTCCAGTTTACTTCAGTTGAAGGAAAATATTCCCAGCCCTCATCATACTGAACCCAAACACTATGTGCTCCTTCTGTGACATTTCATTTTCTTTAATCTCACTTGTTTATGCTGTAGTCCTTGTAAAAGCAATGACATTAACTTCAACTAGTTTACATAAATTAATGCACAGAAATGGGTAAGGATAGTTTTTCTATGTGTGTATGTGTGTGAGT
>NW_006928710.1:4518-5751 GCF_000298275.1 Orycteropus afer afer
ACCTTCCTTCCAAGGAGTGGCTGGTGGGTTTGAACCGCCAGCCTTCTGGTTAGCAGTCAAGTGCCTTAGCCACTATGCTACCAGAGCTCCCACTACAGAGTAGTTCCACATTATTTTGATGGCTTTATAAATTGTGAAAAGTCCCTGGAAGGCACAAATAGTTTGTGTTCAACTGCTATCTAACCTAAAGTTTGGCAGTTGAGAATCACCTAGAAGTCCCATAAAGTAAAGGCGGTCAATTTGGCTAGGTTGGACTATGTTTCCACAATTCCTTTTCTGGTATATTTCTGGTTAGGATAAGTCACAAAGAAAATTTTGCTGGAAATATGGAAGGTGAAAGTGAAGCAGAGGCCACCAAGTGTTTTTATGCTCAGAAGCCCCATGCAGGAGCACCAGCATCTTTGTGGCCCCTGCACTTCATCACTTATAGGTGGCTTCCTCTTGGTGGAATGGGAAGTAACTACTCCACCTTCCCCTGGGTTCTCCTTCAGCTCCTGGGCCAGGTATGTGGTTAGCTGCATGACAAAAGGCCAGCTTCCCCTGCAGAATGCCCACATCATCTAAGTTGTGAGTATTGAGGGATACACAGAAATGTCATTCCCTTTTGTCCTGGTGTCTAGCTTATGCTCACAAGTTTCACTCTGTCCTCACTCTCCCCTGCTTTGCATCCATCTCCCTTTTCAAAATGCCTGCCCTGTGGACTTCAGGCTCCACCATCAGACGCACAGACTCCTGTCTCACAGACTGTTAGACTAGCACTGTCCTAATGATCTGCTTCTCTGCCAAAATTTTTGACAGATGCAATTATACTATTCTAATTTTATACAACTCTTGCTTTTAGGGATTGAAGAGTCCTGGAATAATTCGTATACTCAAATACCTAGTACTTTCTATTAAATAAAGATCTCTTCTCTTCTACTGTGCCTTCCATACACTAATTTCATGAAACTTTATTTTAATTCTATTACTCATTACATACCTGTCTATCTGTCTTTGTCATGGTTTCTAGGTTTCTCTAATTTGGGACAGTCAAAATATATTTTAATATATTTTTAGTTAAATGAACAAATAATGTAAAAAGTATATTATAGAGCATATTCTTATCACCTTTTCCCTATTTCTCTGTTTAAAGTTTATGACTATGAATTTATATGGAACCAAAACTATATAAACCATATGAGCTATAAGGCTCTACAGTGAATTGCTTGATGTGGCCCTTCTAGCCATTGTCCT
>NW_006928711.1:0-517 GCF_000298275.1 Orycteropus afer afer
GTTCCACTAGTTGTACTTAATTTTTAAAACAGTTGCTAGAATAAGGAATTAATTTAACCTATCAATTTCTGTGATTTCTGTTGTAAAATGGAAGTAAGATCTTTTCAAAAGTATGTGGAAAAATCAGTGGTTTTCTAGTGAGGGCAGCTACTACCCCCTAGGGGGAAATTGGAAATGTGGAAGGGACATCTGGAAATGTAGGAAGGAACTTTCATTGTATTTTCTCAGTGACAGGAGAACACTACTAGCATATAATGTCTCAGAGGTAACTAAACTGTAATGCTTGGGATTGTCCCGCACAACAAATAATTCCCTTGCTCAAAATGCTAGTTGCACTCCCATTCAGGAAACAGTGGAAAAAATATATAAAGTATCTGGTAGATAACATTGTTGTTGTGTGGTGCTGTTGAGTCAGTTCTGATTCACAGTGACCCCATGTATATCAGATGAAACACTGCCAGGTCCTGCACCATCCTCACAATCATCACCATGCTTGAGCCCATTGTTGCATCCACTG
>NW_006928711.1:1987-3253 GCF_000298275.1 Orycteropus afer afer
GTGTGGTTTGGTAACATCAGGACTGTGCCTTTTTATTTATCACCCTTGGGTTTGTCAGCCTCCGGAGCCAGCAGCTGAGTGATGAAAAGCCTCTGGCTTCAGTGGGCCGGGAGCAGGAGGGAGAGCTGAAGCCCAAGGTTGAGGGGTTTTTACCAAGTCACTAGAGCCTGGCACTTTGAACTCAAACTTAAAGCCTCCAAACTGTAAGAGAATAAACTCCTGTTTCTTCAAGCCTTTCCATTTGTGGTATCTTCTGTCACAGTGGCACTAGGTAACCAGAACACCATGCAACTCACTACATCACATCTGTCCTGGAAGAAGTGGAGCTGGAATACTACTTGGAAGTGAGAATGGCCAGACTTCATCTTACCTACTTTGGTCATGTTGTCAGAAGGGACTATTCCCTGGAGAAAGATATCCTACTTGTTAAAGTGGAAGGTCAATGAAAAAGGGGAAGGCCTTCAATGAGATGGGTTGACAGAGTGGCTGCAACAATGGGCTCAGGTATAGTAGGGATTGTGAGGCTGGCACAGGACTGGACAGGGTTTTATTCTGTTGTACATGGTGTCACTATGAGTTGGAGACAACTCGATGGCACCTACCAACAACAAATACCATGACTCAAATGCATCAGTTTTTCTGAGGTCTTCCTTAGCTCTCACATGCTATTGAAAATACCATGGCCTGGGTCAGGGCCACCTTAGTCTTCAAAGTGACATATTTGCTCTTCAACATTTTAAAGAGATCTTTTGGAGCAGATTTGCTCACTACAATATGATGTCTGATTTCTTGACTACTGGTTCCATTTTAAACAATAAAATCCTTGACAAATTCAATCTTTTCTCCATTTATTATGATGTTGCTTATTGGTCCAGCTGTGAGGATTTTTGTTTTCTTTATGTTGAGGTATAATCCATACTGAAGGCTGTAGTGTTTGACTGGTAGATAATAGATGCCTACATTTACCTCCTGATGCTATTGGTAGTTTAAGGAATATTCTGTCACCTGTAAGATTTCTAAGGCATAGTATACATAAATATAGTCTTATACTTTAACCATTTATGCCATGATATCTTCTTCTTAGTACAGTAGCACAATGGGAATTCATTATGTAAGTGGTGTGGATGGAGAGGGGAAAGAGCTAAGTTCTCATCTTGCATATTGGAGAGTCGATGTGCAATATTCAAAACTGAAAAACCAGGAGGTGGTAGTACATACTGCCATTTAGGCAGGTGGAGGTAAACACCAGCCAAATAGTTGAAAGTG
>NW_006928711.1:4903-5674 GCF_000298275.1 Orycteropus afer afer
ATACCTGACACATGGAGAAGGTGCTCAATAAATGTGTGCTGACTTGAAGATGGAAAAATACATTGGAGTGCCTTTTACAGTCAAAAGTTATATAACCATACCTCAAAATTACCCTCAACGCTCTCTCATCTAAGAAGGTGGCCTCATTTTTCTCATTAATATTTTTCTGCTCATACTAACACTTTCACAGTTTCAATTACCATACTAGATGGAGTTTTACTATCCTTCTGGTTAGTTGCCAAATGCCTTATCCACTACACCACCAGACTAAAAAACCAAACTCACTGCCGTGGAGATGGATACAACTCATAGCGGCCCCTCCTTGGGTTTCCGAGGTGGTATCACTACGGATATAGGTTGCCCAATCCTTCTCCCAAGGAGTGGTTGGTGGATTTGAACAACCAGCCTTCTGGTTAGCAGTCAAATGCCTCCTTAAAAATTATATTATAGTATATATAATTTACATTTAAAAAGGTTAGGAAGGAAGATTTTATCATCCTTGGGGAGTGATTCTCTTAAGTGACAGTCTATTTTTGCCTAAAAATTTCCAGAAATCTTAGGTAAAAATCAAACACATGACAACAATATAAAACAAATATCCTTCCTCCAAAAAACCCAGGTAACATATATATGAATGTAGTGTACGAAAAAGAAAGAATTTCAAATTATTTGATAAACAGTGCTAGGATAATAGATTTATTAGGAAGAAGATACTCACTAAATGAAAACAAAGAATAATTGGAGGAAATGATAAATGAGTATTTCATCTAA
>NW_006928712.1:0-5702 GCF_000298275.1 Orycteropus afer afer
AAGAATGGTTGGGACCAGGTTTGCTGGTCCAATAGAGCCTGGTGGAACCACTGAGACTATGGCCCTGAGCTGCCCTTCAGGTCTGGAATTGAACCCACACCTGTGGTTTCCAGCCAAGCAAAGTACAGGCTTGTGAGTTGAACATTTACCTCAAGTAGACACACGCCCTGGAGAGAACAATCATGGGAGAAGGAAGCACTGCTTATGCACAGGGAGACAGCTCAGGGCACAGGAGAGTATGGAGGGACGGACACTGGGAAGTGGTAACTATGGGGAGGAAGTGGGAGGGGAGATGTTGCATTGTGGTAAACTGTGGTCAATGACTTGAGACAAAGTATATGTGAACTGCTGTATGGAGAGTGAATTTGCTCTGGAAATCTCCACCCAAATCACAATAAAAAAAAAAAAAAAGAAGAAGAAGAAGAAGAATATGGACACTATGGGAGACTTAGAAAGGAGAAGCCATCAGCAATTGTGGTTAAATTGGTGATCAGTTGACACCAATATTTATTAATGTAAGAAAAGGGCCGTAGAAAATGGTGTTAGGAAACTTTTTAAAGGAACTCCCAACAATTATTTGATAGTTGTAATATATCCATAGTAATCAAGTTATCAATACTTATTGAGTATCTACCATATGAAGGTATTTTAGAAACTATAGAAGAAAACTTCAAAACTCCTAAGGTATTTACAATTTGTTTTGAAATAAGTCTAACATAATCAATTATTAAAGCACACCTAGGAGTTATTAATATTAAGATAGTATAGGTTGTAAATGTAGTAAAAAGCTTAGGGCAGGATAAATAATTAATGAACTAGGAGAGTTGGGGAAGTTTTGAGGGATAGGACACATTATGTAATAATTGTGGAAGGATGAAGTCATCTTCCACTCTAAATCCTTCTTCTAAAGCTCTAAGATATATTGTGATGTCAAGTGGGAGCAGATCATGCATAATATTAATTATGAACTCTCAGAGATAATCTCACTCAGTGGGGATTTTTAGGATTAGGAATTGCAAAATAGAAAAATTAGAATTAATTTTGATACTTTTTTAAAAATGAAACAAAAATCTTCATCCTCCGGGAAGGAGAGAGCATGGGTAGGAACAACATCTGTTTCTTCCATTAAGGGTGATTAATTTCTTCTTGGCCTATACTTAATCAGATATCTTCTTTTTGACACTGAAAAATTCTTTCTAATGGATAGAAAAATGAATGAGTACAGAACAAATATGAGAATATACTTGTATTTCTCTCTTTTATTCAGGGTCTGAGCATCAAGAAGCAAGAATTCCAGGTGATGAATCCTCCAGACCTTGAAGTGATTGAAGACATGGCAATGTTGACTCATCTCCATGAAGCATCTGTGCTGTATCCTGAATAGGTGCTATAACTACTGGATGATCTGTTTTTACAGATATTTTACTACTGAAATACCAGCTTGGAACTCATATTGATGATGTCCCAGGCTTCTTCTGAGTGATGTCTTACATTGAATTTAAGCATACTCACATGAGGGTAGTCCTTGAAGAACACCAATTGAGGAGAGACTTTATCTTAACACATCCTAATTTTATTCTGTCAACATTAATAACTCTTCTCATAGGTTACCATGCTAAATTAAGAGCGTGATGCTTGGAACCTCACAGACCAGTGCCCAAATGCCATCTCTGTCACTACTTACTAGTTGAATGACCTGCACTATTTGTGTGTAAAATGAGATAATAATGCCAGTGTCTTTAGGATACTTGGGGGAATTCAATAAGAGAATGTAGGTAAAATATGTAGTTAAGTGCCTATCAACTAGTTAGTACTCAATAAATGGAAGGGGCTTTTTGGTTTTTTTCATCATCATTAACTGAGTTGCTCAGAGTCATTGGCTTTCTCTGCACTTACGAAGCAGAAGCATCATTAAGTAGATTAGACTCAGATGACAGCATTTGGGATTCATTGCCATAGAAGCCATGGAATGTAGCAAACTTCATCCTCAGCTCTCTGATTCACTGTTGTTTTTGTGTTGTTATGTGCCATCAAGTCGGACCCGACTCATAGCAGCCCCTCCTTGGGTTTCCGAGGCAGTATCACTACAGAGGTAGATTGCCCAACCTTCCTTCCAAGGAGTGGCTGGTGGTTTTGAACCACCAGCCTTCTGGTTAGCAGTCAATTGCCTCAGGCACTACACTACCAGAGCTCCTCTGATTCACTAGGTGACCATATTACTTTCCTAGGACTGCTGTAACAGACACAAATTGGGTGGCTTATAACAAAAGAAATTTATTTTCTCATTGTTTTGGAAGCTACAAGTCTGAAATTAAGGTGTCGGCATGGCTGTACTCCCTTTAGAGGCTCTAGAGAAGAATCTTTCCTTACCTCTTACAGGTTGCAGTGGCTACTGGCATTTCTTGTGGCTGCATAGCTGCATTCTCTACATTGGTCTTCACATTGCCTTCTCTTCTATGTGTCCATGCCTTCTCTTCTGTCTACATGTCTCTCCTCAGTGTCTCTGTTATAAAGACATTTATCATTAGATTTAGGGCCCACCCAGATGATCGAGGATGATCTCATCTTGAGGTCTTTAATTTAATTACATCTGCAAGGCTCTTTTTCCAAATGAGGTCACATTCACAGGTTGCATGGATTTGAACACTGATGGATCTTTTCTGGGGCCAAAATTCAAACTACCACAGTAACTGGTTGACACAGGTGAGCCCTAAGTTCCCTGCAAGTCAGGTTCCTAATCTTGCAGAGGCATTGATTCCCTTCTGGCCTCAACTGCCTGATGGCCAGCAATCTCTGAAGATCTGCTGTTAGTATCCTCTGTGTCTTTAAAAGCTAAATGTGTCTGACATGTTAATAGGTAACAGATATCCTGAGGAGAAGTAATCCCAGGTCCTGTTGTTACTCTAACCTGGTTCTGTCTCTTCCTGTTAGAAGTCCATATTTTCCCTCTTTTTAGTTCCTTTGTAAGTAAATATCTAAGCAAATGCTACCTGACAGCAGAAGAGCTGACAAACCTGGAAATATTTCTAACCTATTTTCTGGCATCTTTTCTGATCTTCACTCAGATGTGTTCAGATGCATGATCATAAACCTTTACAAATGGCTTCCAGTGTATCAGAAGTTGTGGCTGCCTACAAAGACAGGAGGTGATCAGAGGCTCCCCCTCACATCTTTGTGGTTGCTGCTAACACCTTTCAGGTTATGTTTCACAGTAAGTAGCTGCCCTACAAAATGAAAAATGGAAATATCTGATCTACTTTTTCTCTGTGTCACTCGAAGTACTTAGACATTGTGAGGACAGCATGGCCTTTGCAGGTACCTAATTGCTTGAAGCCTCTGTTTCCTTCTGGATAAAATATTGGCAAAATAGAACTTACCTCCTAGGATTATTGGGAAGATTGATTCACACATGAACCTAAGCAAGATGATGCGTTTAAAGGGTTTGGCACGTTGGTTAGCCCAAAATAAGCCCCCTGTGGATGTCAGCTATTATTATATAAATCACCTGTTATACTGTATGGTAGAAAGAAGTTATTCAATAGCTATTACTACACCATGATTCTTAAAAGACTAAAAATGTCAAAATGTCAACTATTAGCAGG
Source organism: Orycteropus afer afer (assembly GCF_000298275.1). Classification (NCBI taxonomy): domain Eukaryota; kingdom Metazoa; phylum Chordata; class Mammalia; order Tubulidentata; family Orycteropodidae; genus Orycteropus; species Orycteropus afer. The sequence goes on from NW_006928712.1 coordinate 3,603, forward strand.
TTATTATTTGTATTCGGTATAAGGAAATAGCCCTGGAATTGATATATTCTTATGACTGGCATGAATAGAGGTAAGAGATTATCTATATTACTCTTTGCTGTTTAAGTGGTATTTTTTTAACTGTAAATGGAGTAAATTCTTTCCATTGTGTCTGACTTCAAGCTATTGTTGTTGTTGTTAGGTACCATTGAGTCAGTTCTGACTCATAGTGACCCTATGCACAACAGAACGAAACACACTGTTACCATGTTTGAGCCCATTGTTGCAGCCACTGTGCCATTCCATCTCGTTAAGGGTCTTCCTGTTTTACACTTACCCTCTATTATTTACAATAGCTTCCAAAAAGATAAAATACTTAGGAATAAATCTTAGCAGGGACACAAAAGATCTACACAAAGAAAACTACAAAACATTATTACAAGAAGCTGTAAGAGATCTACATAAATGGAAGAACATGACATGCTCATGGATAGGAAGATTGAATATTTTTAAAATGTCAATACTACCTAAAGCCATCTTTATATTTAGTGCAATCCCAATCTAAATTCCATCAACATTCTTTAAGGAAATGGAAATACTAACCACTTACTTTATGGGAAATGACAGAGACCTCTGAGAAGCAAACTACTACTGAAGATAAGTAAATAAATAAATAAGAGAATAAGAGGTCTCATACTTCCCAGTGTCAAAACCTGCTATATAGCCATCCTGTTACTGTTACTGTACAATGATAGACACATAGAACAGTGAAACAGAATTGAGAAACCATAAATAGATCCATCCACCTATGGAGAGTTGATTTTTGACAAAGTGCTGAATCCATTAAATGGGGAAAGATACTGTCTTTAACAAATGGTGCTGGTAAAACTGGATATCTATTTGCATAAAAATGAAACAAAATCTATACCTCCTGCTGTACACAAAAGCAAACTCAAGATGGATCAAAGACCTAAAAGTAAATCCCAGTACTATCAAGTTCATCAAAGATAAAATAAGGGAAAAATTGTTGTTGTTGTTATGTGCCGTCAAGTTGGACCCGACTCATAGCGACCCCTCCTTGGGTTTCTGAGGCAGTATCACTACGGAAGTAGATTGCCCCGTCTTCCTTCCGAGGAGTGGCTAGTGGGTTTGAACCACCAGCCTTCTGGTTACCAGTCAAGTGCCTTAGGCACTATGCTACCAAGGTCCTAGGGAAAAATTAAGAACCCTAATTTATGGCATAAATAGACTATCAAGCATACCCAATATGCACAAACAGCATAAGATAAACTAGATGACTGGGATCTTTTAAAAACTAAATCCTTGTGCATATTGAAAGACTTCTCCAAAAGAGTAAGAAGAGAACTTACAGATTGGGGGAAAAAAAAACTGGCTATGACATATCCAACAAGAGTCTTACCTCTGAAATTGATAGAAATTTTCAACAGCTCAACATAAAGACAAACAATCCAATTCAGAAATGGGCAAAATACATGAACAGACATTTCACCAAAAAGGATAGTCAGGCAGCCAACAAACACATGAGGAAATACCTGTGGTCGTTGGCCATTAGAGAGATGTAACTCAAAACAACAAGATATCATTTCATCCCAGCAATAATAGCAAAGTTCAACGTGACAGAAAACAACAAATGCTAATGAGGGTGTCAAGAGATTGGAACTCTCATCCCCTGGTGTAAGGACTGTAAAATGGTACAACCACTGAGGAAAAAGGTATAGTGCTTCCTTAAAAAGTTGGAAACAGAAATAGGATCGCTAGACCAAATGGTATATCAAATTTCAACTTTTTAAGGAATTGCCATAGTGCTTTCCACAGAGGTTTTATCATTTTACAGTCCTACCAGTGGTGTATAAGAGTCCTAATCTCTCCACATCCTTGCCAACATTTGTTATTTTCTGTCTTGTTGAACTTTGTTATTAGTGCTGGGGCAAGATGATATCTCATTGCTGTTTTTTTTTTTTTATTAGGATTTGGGTGAAGATTTACAGAGTAAATTCACTTTTCATACAGCAGATCACATATACTTTGTCTCATGTCATTGACCAAAATTTACAATGCAGCAGCTCCCCTCCCACTTCCTCCCCATAGTTACCTCCTCCC
>NW_006928713.1:0-2957 GCF_000298275.1 Orycteropus afer afer
TTCACGGCTCAGGGGTCCAAGATTATCTTCTGTGTCTGTGTTAATTGGTTTCCCTTTTCTTTGTTGAAGAGGGTCTGTGCAGTCCTTCTGCCTAGTCCACCATCTTGCCAGAACTCCCTATTGAAGTTTTTTATAGGTAATAAGAAATAACACATCTTGAAGAGAAATGGTGTGCAGATATTGTGAAATACATATATCCCCTCAATCTTATTTCCCCACCCACCTGATTCCCACCCAACCTTACCACAGGTGATGTTTATTACTACATCTAGCTAATAGATACACCCTCTGGGAGAAGTTTGTTATACATAAACAATTAAACATAAATATATATTCTTATTCTCCCCCTTACAAAAGAGATAGTGTATAGTGAATAATTAACCTTATCCAAAGAGAGGTCTGACCTTTCTTTTGGCTACTGGGAGATAATCTCTAAACCCCTGGAGTGTCTTTGTTCTTCTGGGATTTTAGCCACTAGATAGTCTAATAATTTGATTTATGATGGGGGCTTTGGGCCATGTAGTGTCAGTTGTGCCTCCAAAAGGAACTGGAGACTAAAGGTATTAGCATGAATTCCAGGAAGGACACTGGACACTAATGTCAGCCACACAGGCAGTATATAATTAAGGCCCAATGAAAACTGGACACCAACAGCTTGGATGAACTTCCTGGGTTGGCAATACTCCATGCATATTGTCCCACATTGTGGCCAGCAGTAGTTAAGGTCATTTATTACTCTACAGAAAGTAGATGATTGGGAGCTCCATGTGTGGACTCCTCCTGGACTCTGCCCTATGTGTCTGTTCCCTGGGCTGATTTTAATCTGTATCCTTTCCCTGGAATAAATCACAACTGTGTTTATGATGGCTTTTAATGAGTTCTTTGAGTCCTTCTAGCAAATTGTCAAACTTGAGGGTGGTTTTCGAAACCCTCTAAACTTGCAATTGGTGTCAGAAGGGAAGGCAATCTTGTGTGGACAGAGTTCTTCCTGAACTGTTCATGAACACTTGGGTTATTTCCAATATTTTTGCTACTACAAATAAGGCAGTCATTCCACTTATGGGAATTAATTATGCAAAATGAAATACATGTAATATTATTCATTACAGCCTTGCAGCACTATTTATTGAATACTCATATTTTCTATATTTTTTATACTTTATTAAACAATTGTCAACATTTCCCCAAGACTGTACCAGTTTTAGCACTGACCATCCCACCTCACAGAAAACATATCAGTACTAGACTCCTATCAGTCCATCACTGATATGAGATGCCATGTTTGCCAAATTCCCATGTTATTTATTTTGTTTTATTTTTTTGAGTATATACTTGTACTCTCTTATATCTTCCATTGGTATATCTCTTCATGCAGCAGTACCACCCTGATTTAATTATTGAGGCTTTATAGTATGTTTTAGTATCTGGTTGGGCTAATCCCCCTCATTACTCTTCTTTATTCAGCATTTTCCTAGTTATTCATTTTTCCATATGCACATTACAATTAGTTTTTGTAAACAGAAGTATTCACAAAATGAGTTTTTGTTTTAGTTTATAATTTCTAGTTTGAACCTTAAAATTTTCAAATGCACCTTAGTGCTATTTCTGTGAGTTTTGAGGAGACACGTGGTGAATATTTTCAATTGTCTAATTTAATACCTTTTGAAGTAGTAGAATGCTTTCTTCAACCATATCTTGTTACTAAGGTACTTCAAAACTAGTAATGATTCTCCCCCTGGGCTAAACTTTATTATGATTCTTTTTATCACAATAAAATTCATTTTCAGGACATTAGGAATTAAAAGATGGTCAAGAGATTAAACTCTTTACATTATATGTTGTTGTTGTTGTTGTTTTGCCATCGAGTCAGCCCCGACTCATAGCGACCCCTCCTTGGGTTTCCAAGGCAGTATCACTATGGGAATAGAATTGCCCAACCTTCCTTCCGAGGAGTGGCTGGTGGGTTTGAACCGCCAGCCTTCTGGTGAGCAGTCAAGTGCCTTAGGCACTATGCTACCAGAGCTCCTTTACATTATATAACACCCAGTTATTGTCCACAGTGCTTCTAACCCTTTCATTGAATGTAGATATACTTAATTATCCAAATTGTCTTGAGTCCCAGACCCAGCAATTCCTATTCAGTGATTAGAGAACACAAAACTAATGCATTTTTCTCCTAGTACTATCAGGTGACTATTTCAACAAAGAAGATCCAATCAAAATTATATTCATTAAAGTAACAGCTACTGAAAGTGAGTTTGCCATAAAGTCAGTTCCCACTCACAGTGACCCTATGTTCAACAGAATGAAACATCTTGTGCTGTACCATTCTCAAAAATTGCTATGTTTGAGCCCATTGTTAAAGCCACTATGTCAATACATCTCGTTGAGGGTCTTTCTCTTTTTCATTTACCCTCTACCAAGCATAATGTCCTTCTACAGTAACTGGTCCCTCCTGACAACATCGTCAAAGTACATAACAAAGTCTCACCATCCTCACTTCAAAGAAGTATTCTGCCTGTGCTCCTTCCAAGACAGATTTGTTTGTTCTTCTGGAAGTCCACAGTATATTATATTCTTCACCAATACCATAATCCAAATGCAACAATTCTTCTTCAGTCTTCCTTATTGATTATCTAGCTTTCCCATGTATATAAGGCAGTTGAAAATACCATGCCTTGGGTCAAAGTGACATCTTTGCTTTTTAATATTTTAAAGAAGCTATTTGCAACAGATTTAGCCAATGAAATATGTTGTTTGATTCCTTGACTGCTGCTTCCATGGGTGTTGATTGTGGATCCAACTAACATGAAACCCTTGACAACTTCACTATTATCTCTGTTTATCATGATGTTGCTTATTGGTCCAATTGTGAGAATTTTTGTTTTCTTTATGTTGAGAAGTAATCCATACTGAAGACTGTAGTCTCTGATCTTCATCAGTAAGTGCTTCAAGTC
>NW_006928713.1:4017-5552 GCF_000298275.1 Orycteropus afer afer
AGGAGTGGCTGGTGGATTTGAACCACCAGATTTCTGGTTAGCAGTCAAATGCCTTAGGCACTACACTACCAGAGCTCCCATAGTTACACTATAGAGATATAAAAAAAGCCAGGGGGATGACAGAACGAGCAGTGGCAGGGATCCAGGTAAGGGGAGAGTAGAGAGGTTTTACACAGCTAAGGGAGACAAACTTGTCTGTCAGTTTATCGTACTGTGGTGGCTTGCATATTACTATGAGGCTTGGGGCTGTGCCATCAATGTTTCAAACTCCAGCAGGATTGCTCATGGTGCACAGGTTTCAATGCAGTTTACAGGCTGAGACAGACTAGGAAGAAAGAAGAGGCCATTCACTTCTCAAAGAATCGGCCAGGGAAAACTTTATGAATAGCAGAGAAACACTGTCTGATACATTACTGTGCAACTTTATGAATAGCCCAGAAACACTGTCAGATACAGTGCAGGAGGACAAGCTCCTTAGTTCGAAAGGCACTCAAAATGCAACAGGAAAAGAGCTGCATCATCAGAGAAGAACCAACCTTACTTATATGGATAAAGTAAAGCTTTTAAGAGCTCCATTTGCTGATGTGGCATGACTCAAATTGAGAAGAAACAGCTACAAACATTCATTAATAATTAGAACATGGAATGTATGAAGTATGGATCTAGGAAAATTGGAAGTTGTCAAAAATAAAATAGAATGCATAAAGATTGGTATCCTAGGCATTAGTGAGCTGAAATGGATTGGTTTGGACCATTTTGAATCAGACAACCATATGATCTACTATGCCAGGAATAACAATTTGAAGAGGAATGTTGTGGCATTCATCATCACAAAGGATGTTTCAAGATCTGCCCTGAAGTACAATGCTGTCAGTGGCAGGATAATATCCATACAAGGAAGACCCATTAATACAACTATTATTCAAATTTATACACCAACCACCAAAGCCAAAGATGAGGAAATTAAAGATTTTTATCAACTTCCGCAGTCTGAAATTGACCAAATGTGCAATCAAGATGTGTTAATTATCACTAGTGAATGGAATGCAAAAGTTGGAAACAAAGAAGAATCACCGGTAGTTGGAAAATTTGGCCTTGGTGACAGAAATAACGCTGGAGATCACATGATAGAATTTTGCCAGACCAACGACTTATTCATTTCAAATACCTTTTATCAACAACACAAATGGTGGCTATACACATGAACTTCACCAGATGGAGTACACAGGAATCAGATTGACTACATCTGTGGCAAAAGGCAATGGAGAAACTCAATATCTTCAGCCAAAACAAGGCCATGAGCTGATTGTAGAACAGACCATCAGCTGCTCACTTGCAAGTTCAAGCTGAAGTTAAAAACAATTAAAACAAATCCACAAGAGCCAAAATATGACCTTGAATATATCCCTTCTGAATTTAGAGACCATGTAAAGAATAGATTTGATACATTGAACACCAATGACTGAAAACCAGAAGAATTGTGAGATGATATCAAGAACATCATCCATGAAGAAAGCAAAAGGTCATTAAAAAGA
>NW_006928714.1:0-1024 GCF_000298275.1 Orycteropus afer afer
AAAGGAGTAGAATCCATGATATGGAAGACAAAATTAATGAGATTGAAGACAAATACATGAATACTTCTTTGGAAAGGGATAAATCAGAAAAGTGATCAAAACAAAATGAAGAAAGCCTAAGGTTCATATGGGATACCATCAAAAGGAATAACCTACGTGTCACTGGAATTCCAAAACAGAAAGAGAAAAATAAAACCACTGAGAAAATTGTGCAAGATTTGTTGGAGGAGAACTTCCCTGATATGATGAAAGATTAGAATATATCCATTCAGGATGTCCAACAAACCCCAAAGAGAATAGACCCCAAAAAGAAAATAACCAAGACATATCATCATCAAACTCACCAAAGCCAAAGACAAAGACAGAATCCTGAAAGCAACATGGGGAAACAAAAAGTTACTTACAAAGAATAACCAGTAAGAATAAACTCTTATTTCTCAGCAGAAACCATGCAAGTGAGAAAGAAGGCAATGGGATGGTATATACAAAACCCTGAAAGAGAAAAATTTTCAACCAAGAATTGTATACCCAGGAAAATTGTTCCTCAAATATGATGGTGAAATTAGGAGATTTCCAGATAAGCAGAAACTAATGGAAGTATTAAAACCAGACCAACCTTACAAGAGATACTAAAGGGAGTCCTTTGAACAGAGAACCAAAAACAGCAAATAACAACTGACCACTAATACACAAGATGACATAACCCAGAAATCACAGCTATGGACATATCCAAAATAAAATGAGCTTACAAGATTGCAAACAGGGAAGCAGAGACATTAATTGGCAATAAGGACAGCTACAAACCAAAAAGAGGGAAAATACTGTGTAGTTACAGAACTTCTAAATGGTGAGGAAGTCAAGAGACTTGCAAGATAGGATGAACTGTTCTAAACTCAGGGAGACAATTATAAATCATAGGGTAACCACAAAGAAAAATTATAAACCTTCACATCACAATAAAAATGAGGACAAGCACAAATATTCAGCAAATACTAAAACAATAGCAACAAAGGAAATGATAACA
>NW_006928714.1:2619-4074 GCF_000298275.1 Orycteropus afer afer
GAAGAAATTGAACAGGTCATCGAAAAATTACCAACAAAAAAAGTCCTGGTCCAGATGGTTTCACTGGAGAATTCTACCAAACATTGAGAGATGAACTGACCCCAATCCTACTCAAACTATTCCAAACCATAGAAAAGGATGGAATCTGCCCTAACTCATTTTATGAAGCAAGCGTAACCTTGATACCAAAACCAGGCAAAGACATCCCTCAAAAGGAAATCTACAGACCAATATCCCTCATGAATATAGATGCAAAAATCTTCAACAAAATCCTAGCCAAGACTCCAACAACACATCAAGAAAATAATTCATTATAGCCAAGTGGGGTTCATATCAGGTATTCAGGGATGGTTCAACATTAGAAAACAATCAACGTCATCCACCACACAAATAAAACAAAGAACAGACAGGGAACAGGTAACTATCAGGAGGAAATGGGAGAGGAGTTGTTGCATTGGGGTAAATTGTAGTCAATGTCATCAGACAAAGTGTATGTGAACTGCTATATGGAAAGTCAATTTGCTCTGTAAATTTTCACCCAAATCAAAATTTAAAAAAATAAAAAAAAATTGAGAAAAAAAAAAAAGGCATAGTCGTATCATGGGCTTTTGTTGTGTTGTCAGGTGCTGTCGAGTCGTTTTCAACTCATAGTGACCCCATGCACAGCAAAACGAAATAAAGCCCAATCCTGCACCAGCTCCATGATCCCTGCTATTCTGGAGCCCATCATCACAGCTACTGTGTCAATCCATCTCATTGAAGGCCTCCCCCTCTTTCATCCACCCTCCACACTACCAAGCATGACATCCTTCTCCAGAGAATGGTCCCTTCTGACAAGGTGACCAAAATAGGTGAGATGAAGTCTGGCCATTCTCTTTTCTAAGGAGCATTTCAAGTGCACGTCCATCAGGACAGATCTGTTAGTACTTTTAGCAGTCCATGGTACTTTCAGCTTTCTTCGCCAGCACCACAACTCAAAAAGATTAACTCTTCTTCAGTCTTCCTTATTCATCGTCCAGCTCTCACATGCCTACGAGGCGATTGGAAATATCATGGCTTGTGTCAGGGGCACCTTAGACCTCAAGGAGACATCCTTGCTCCTCAGCACTTGAAACAGTTCCTTCACGGCTGACCTTCCCAATGCTACATGTCCTCTAATGTCCTGACTGCTGCTTCCAATGGCATCAATTGTAGAACCAAGCAACCTGAATTCTTTGACAACCTCAATCTTCTCTCCATTTATTGTGATGCTGCTCATTGATCCAGTTGTAAGGATTTTTGTTTTCTTTACATTGAGACGTAATCTATACTGCAGACTGTATTCTTCAACCTTCATCAGTAAGTGCCTCAAGTCATCCTCACTTTCAGCAAGCAAAGTTGTATAGTCTGCATATCTCAGGTTGTTAATGAGTCTTCCTCCAATCCTGATGCCATGTTGTTCTTCATATAGTCCAG
>NW_006928714.1:5629-6132 GCF_000298275.1 Orycteropus afer afer
AGCTCCTGGCCTGGTTTTGGCTGAAGATATTGAGTTTTTCCACCGCCTCTTGCCACAGATATAGTCAACCTGATTCCTTTGTGTTCCATCTGGTGAAGTCCACGTTTAGAGCTGCCGTTTGTGTTGTTGAAAAAAGGTGTTTGCAATGAACAAGTCATTGGTCTTGCAAAATTCTACCATGTGAGTTCTAGCATTACTTCTGTCATCAAGGCCAAATTTTCCAACTACTAATGATTCTTCGTTGTTTCCAACTTTTGCATTCCAGTCACCAGTGATAATTAACACATCCTGATTGCATATTTGGTCAATTTCAGACTGCAGAAGTTGATAAAAACCTTCAATTTCCTCATCTTTGGCTTTGGTGGTTGGTGCATAAATTTGAATAATAGTCATATTAACAGGTCTTCGTTGTAGGCATATGGATATTATCCTATCACTGACAGCATTGTACTTCAGGACAGATCTTGAAACATCCTTTGTGATGATGAATGCCACGCCATTCC
>NW_006928715.1:0-946 GCF_000298275.1 Orycteropus afer afer
AAAAAAAAAAAAAAAAGCAAAACCAAAACAAAACCAAAAAACCCAACAAGTAATGGAGTTAATTTCTAGAGAAGAATAGAAAAGAAAAGAAAAAAAAAGGTGTAAACTAAGACCTTTTCAGTCATGTACTGCTGGTTCAGAGAGTTCTTGAGGTTACTGGAAAGCAGAACCTCTTCTTCAACCCTTGGAATCTGGTAAAGCATTTTTCTCTTTAGGTTGTCTCTAGGTGCTGGTTATGTGTTGATTTGTTTTGTCTTAGTTTTACTGTTTAATATTTTGAAAAGCTGAAGCTGGTGTGTTTTATCTTAATATTGATTCAGGTGTGTTGGGTCGCTATTCTGTTTTCTTTGTGATGGTGGAATCACTGTGTGTAGTGTGGATATGTGTTTCTGTTTTTCGTACAGAGGGTTTAGAGTTCAAAGCAAGAGGTTTTATGGTAATTGGCTGAATATGGTTTCTTCTATTGAATGAGTGAAATTACTGGTGGAGAAAGTGGGAGCAGAAGAAGGAAAGCTTAGTGTTGCTATGGTTGGTTTCTAGGGCTTTGAGCTGGGTATTATTGATGACATATTTATTTGCAAGACTGCGGCTCAACCTCAGGAAAAAATTCCTCTTGTTAGAGGGTCACAAATTTCCACTAATTTCAGGCACACTCAAAGGCCCTGCCTCCGTGGCCCCACAGTGCCAAAGCATAGCTCCAAGGCAAAATTTGGGGACTGGGCGCAGCTACAGTTTCTTTGTTCTCTGTTCCCCTTCTACCCATGGTGTTGACTCAATCCGGCCAGACTGCCAATGGCCAGCTCTGGAGTTTGTCTGTGATACTGCCCACCTGCAGTGCCAAAGATGCATGCAATTTCAGGTCTGTTAGACTCAGGGGAGTACCTGAGCAGGCTCTTACTTATGACATATTTATTTGTAAGACCATGGTTCAATCTCAGGAAAGATT
>NW_006928715.1:1666-3373 GCF_000298275.1 Orycteropus afer afer
AAAAAAAATCTTCCTCTACCTTTCCTCCAATTCTGCTCTTCTGTGTTTGGTGCAATCTGGATCAGTGAGCTGTTCAGAGTGCCAAAAATCTCAATTCAAACTGTTGTACCCAGTTCTTAAAGTTCTTAGATGCCAGAGGGAAAAAACGTGGTGCTCAGTGGCGAGACTCCATTTTGAATCTCATAAACATATGACTTCTTTTTAAGATCGTTTTATTTTCAAATGAAGGCACTAAGTATATTTATAATTAATACTGTGGTGAAATTCTTAATATTTTTTCTCCTTTTTCTAAATTAAATTTACTAATTCAGTGTAAATACAGAAAAAATATTTTCACTTTTGTAGTTTTGTCTTTAATGATGTCACTTAGTAATGTGGTCAGTGACTTAGGATTCTTCTGTTCAAGCTAATAGGACAATTGTAACATATTTTGTTCATTTTGTTTATTTTAATGATAAAAACATTGAACTATACTGTGAGTTTTTGATGCTAGGAATCAATTCAGAAGACTATAAAAATAGTTGCAATGCAATAAACTGTTTTAAAAGTTATGGACCTCTTAAAATTTCAATATTATTTTAAAATTTGTTTTCCATATTGGTGATAATGCCTTCAATATTAAGTAATTTTAATCAAATTTCAGTAGTTCTTTTTTATGTCATGTGCTAAAGTTAAGGAGAATAGCAAGATAAATACCCATGCTATTTCCTAAAGCCCCTCAATTATATTCTCAATTCAGTCAACAAAATTAAATTTGAGGTTGTTTTTCATATATGCCATTCAGTTATGTTTCTGGAATATGTTTAATGTATGTTTAGAGCTTTTCCTTCTAATGTGACTCTCACTGCTTCTCAATTTTACTCTTTTACTAGCTTTTACTCTTCAATTCATCCATCCCCTTCCAATTTCTTGTGCTTCAATTATTTTTAACCACTCTTTTGCTCAAAATATCTTCTTAACTTTTTTCAAACCATATTAAAAAAAAAAAAAAAAAAAACACCTCACAATTTGGCCCTTAATAGTTCTGTTCCACCATTCATCTTTCAGTTTGTTGTACTGTGATGGTCTGCATGTTGCTATGAGGCTTGGGGCTATGCCACCAGTATTTCAAATACCAGCAGGGTCATTCATGATCAGCAGAACTTGCAGGCTAAGATAGTCTCAGAGGAAAGAAGTTGTTGTACACTTCTCAAAGAACTAGCCAGTGAAAAACTTCAGAAAGTGAAATATTGTCTGATCTATAACTAGGAAACTTGATGAATAGCATTGAAAAGTTGTCTGATATAGTGCCACAAGATGAGCTTCTCAGGTCAGAAGGCACTCAAAATATGACTGGGAAAGAGCCGCCTCCTCAAAGTAGAGTAGACCTTAATAATATGGATGGAGTAAAGCTATCAGGACCTTCATTTTCTGATGGGGCATAACTCAAAATGGGAAGAAACAGCAGTAAAATTCATTAATAATCAGAACATGTAACATATGAAAGATTAATCTATTAAAATTGGAAGTGGTCAAAAATAAATTGAACACATGGATATCAATATCCCAAGCATTAGTGAGCTGAAAAAGACCCATTGAGATAGCTCAACAAATGGATGCCATGGTGGAGGCACTCACTTATCTGTGCCAAGTCATTTAGAAGATAGCTTCCTGGCTAAGTGACTGGAAAAGATTCATATTTGTACCCATCCCAAAGACAGGTGATCC
>NW_006928715.1:3908-4585 GCF_000298275.1 Orycteropus afer afer
ATAGGCAGAAAGACTGCACAGACTCTCTTCAACAAAGAAAAGGGAAATAAATTCACACAGCTACAGAAGATAATCATGGACCCCTAAGCCTTGAAGAGAAGGATATAAAAGTGGACTAAACTTCAACTAGCAGAAGAATTTGCATGAAAACACCAAAAAAGGAGACATACAGAGCTGTGGTCTATCAGTGATCCTGACAGCACAGACAACTTGGATATTGCCAAGTGGTGGTAGGACCTAAGAATTAACCTAAAAATCAGCCCTGCTAACCAGGGACTGCACAAAGGACTGACTACTTTGGTGGCTGGTGAATGAAAGGGGAAGTAGTGAAAAGAAAGCGGGCTGAGCTGTGGATTATGTCTGTTTGGAAGGCACAGCTGTTTTGAGTATTTACAAGTGGCTTGATAATTTTGGATATTTAAAGTGACAGCATTCTCCCAGATTCCAGGGACTTAAGAAAAGGCTCCACTCACTGGGAACCCCAAGGACATCCCGGACCTGGACGACTGAAAAGGTGCAACATTCCCTTTGTTACTCTTATACTCCACACCCTCTTGGTGAACAGAGATGCGGCTATCCCTCACTCCCACCCACCTTCTCTGCCAGCAGGAATCCCATCCCAGTCTGTATGCTCGGACAGAGCCAGGGTGCCCCCCCCCATTTTTTTTTTTTTTAAA
>NW_006928715.1:6499-7023 GCF_000298275.1 Orycteropus afer afer
TCAGAAATAGATAACACATTGAAAGGGCAAAGGAGTATAATTGATGTAGTGTTGTTGTTATTGTTATGTGCCCTTGAGTCAGACTCAACTTACAGCAATCTCTCCTTGGGTTTCCCAGGCAGTATCACTACAGAAGTAGATTGCTCAACCTCCTTTCCAAGAAGTGGATGGTGTGTTTGAACCACCAGCCTTCTGGGTAGCAGTCAAGTGCCTTAGGCACTATGCTACCAGAGCTCTCATCGATGCAATGGAAGACAAAATTAATGAGATTGAAGAAAAATACCTGAATTACTTCTTCAGAATGGGATCAATCAGAAAAGAGATCCAAGCAAAATGAAAAAAGCCTAAGGTTCATGTGGGATAACATCAAAAAGAATAACCTATATGTCATTGCAATTCCAGAACAGAAAGAGAAAGATAAAACCACTGAGAAAATTGTCCAAGATTTGTTGGAGGAGAGCTTCCCTTATATGATGAAAGATGAGAATATATCCATTCAGGAAGTCCAATGAAGAACAGGATAG
>NW_006928715.1:7123-7864 GCF_000298275.1 Orycteropus afer afer
TTGGAGATGTTGGTTTAAAGTGTTGATTTTGGCTCTTTCTTCTTTTTTGATGTGTGCATGTATTGCTATAAATTGGCCTCTGATCACTGCTTTTTCTGTGTCCCATAGATTTTGGTATGTTGTGTTTTCATTTTCGTTTGATTCAAGGAATTTTTGAATTTCAATTTTTATTTCTTTTCTTACCCAGTCTTTCTCTAGGATGGTATTGTTCAGTTTCCATATATTACTCTTTTTCTGTTGATCTACCTATTATCGATTTCTAATTTGATAGAGTTATGATGAGGAAGATGCTTTGCAGTATTTCAATGTTTTTAAATTTATTAAGGCTTGCTTTATGGCCTAACGTATGGTCTATCATGGAAAAAGTTCCATGTGCATTGGAGAAGAATATATATTGTGATGCTGTTGGGTGAAGTGATCTGTAGATATCTAAAAGGCCCAGTTGGTGGAGTGTATTATTCAGCTCTTCTGCATCTATATTGAGTTTCTTTCCAGTTGTTCTATCTTTCAAAGAAAGTGGTGCATTAAAATCTCCCGCTATGACTGTGGAGTCATCTATTTGGCTTTTCAACTCTTTTAAAGTCTTTTTTATCTTCAGGATCAATTGATCCTTTAATCATTATATAATGTTCTTCCTTGTCTCATATGGTGGTTTTTGTCTTAAAGTCAATTTGGTCAGAAATTAATATTGCCACTCCTGCTCTCTTACAGTTGCCATTTGCTTAATATATCTTTTTCCAA
>NW_006928715.1:14879-15352 GCF_000298275.1 Orycteropus afer afer
ATATTAATTTCTGATCAAACTGACTTTAAGACAAAAACCACAATACGAGACAAGGAAGGACATTATATAATGATTAAATGATCAATTGAACATGAAGGTATAACCATAATAAATATCTATGGACCCAATGAAAGAGTGTCAAAATACATTAATCAGACTTGAAAAGAGTTGAAAAGTCAAGTAGATGACTCCACAGTCATGGTTGGAGACTTTAACACACCACTTTCAATGAAACATAGAATAACCAGAAAGAAACTCAACAAAGATGCAGAATAGCTAAGCAATACAATCCGCCAACATGACCTTATAGACATCTACAGAGTACTTCAACCATCAACAGCATAATATATATTCTTTTCCAGTGCACATGGAACATTTCCCATGGTAGACCTTTTATGTTAGGCTACAAAGCAAGCCTTAATAAATTTAAAAATATTGAAATACTTCAAAGCGTCTTCTCAGATCATAACACT
>NW_006928715.1:15452-16090 GCF_000298275.1 Orycteropus afer afer
AAGAAGTATTCAGGTATTTGTCTTCAATCTCATTAATTCTGTCTTCCATTGCATCAATTCTACCCCTTTGCCCTTCCGATGTGTTATCTATTTCTATCAATTTAGTATTAATCTTCTGGATTTCTATCTGCAGATTTAGAATCATTTCTAATTTTTCATTTATTTGTCATTTTGTTCTTGTATTTTCTTCCAAAGTTCTTGTAAGGTTTTTTCTGTGTTTTGTTTGGTCTGTCTCTCAATCCTTTGAAGATACCTAAATACAATTATTTTGAATTCCTTATCAGAGAGCTCCAATGCTGCTTCTTCCTCTGGGATGTGTTCTGGGTCTGTAACCTGTTCCCTTATTTCTATCCCTTTATCTTGCTTCATTGTGTGGACTGTGATGGTCTGTTGTCTCCAAGGCATCATGGTATTGTATTAAGATCTCTGTTAATTGTTTGTAAAGAGCAGCCAAAGGTGATTCAGGCTCTTCTTCATTTTTTTTTTTTTAATCATTGGCCCCCTGGTGGAGACGGAGGTGCTGGCTCTTGCTCAGTAAGTGAAGTTGCAGGAGGTGTGGGTTACTTGTATCTTATGGGGACTGTTGTTATCTCCCACTCAGTTAGGCAAAAATTACAGTTGAATAACCATCGAAAAAA
>NW_006928716.1:0-464 GCF_000298275.1 Orycteropus afer afer
ATACTTACAGTTATAATTCAACACAGGGATGGCATTTTTGTCATGTTGATGAGGCAAAATCAGTGGAAGGAATGGGTTCAGTTCATCTCTTTTGATACCGAAAAGGAGATTAAGCAGGAAGAAACCAGAGATGGGTGAAGAGAGATGTCAGGGCACAAGAAGATCATCAAGAAGCCAAGGAGGAAGAAGCTGAACAGAGACAAGGACCTTCCTCTAGAGGCAAGAGAAAGACTTCCGTTAGTGCCTATGATTGGAATCCACACTTCTCATCTCCATAACTGTCAGAATATAAATTTCAACTTGTTAAAGCCATGTGCTTGTGCAACGTTTGTTACACCAGCAGAGGTGAGCCAGATTTGCAAACCCACAAGGGGAGAACATTTAATGGACTGGACGCAGAGGTTACTCACAATATATTGAGGCCAAAGTGAGACAAATTCTTCAAAGGAGAAGACTACAGTCCT
>NW_006928716.1:942-1487 GCF_000298275.1 Orycteropus afer afer
GTTCCACATTGTTCTCCCTCCCTATCCAGGAACTCCTCCATAGATTCCCCTCCGAGTGGCTGACAGAGGTGGCTGGGCACCATCTAGTTCTTCTGGTCTCATACTCGTATAGGCTATATATTGCATGGTCTTACCAGTCGCTAGGAATAATAGTTTCCATGAATCTTTGGTTTTCTTCATTCTTCTTTGCTCTGGACGAGAAGAGACCCATCCTTGTATCTAGATGGCTGCTTGCAAGTTTTTAAGTTCCTAGTCACTATTCACCAAATGCAAAAAGGACAAGGAGGCCACATGTTCCGACCTGGTCTAATCCCACGAGAGGAAGACAGGATTACCAGCAGTAATCCAAGGCCTATTCCTGCAAGGCCAAACATGCTGCCTCCCTCCAGCACTTTCACCATCCGTTCCTCCCAAAGCACCCACCACCTCTCTCCTGGGTTCGAAAATTCGCTGCAGTGGCCACACAGAGCTCACAGATTGTGGGGTTTATTAGGGAAGCACCACAGGCTACAATTCAAGTTCAGGAAAAATGCTCAGTCTCTCTC
>NW_006928716.1:4252-5509 GCF_000298275.1 Orycteropus afer afer
AGAAGAGCACCAATACTCCTTCAGCATACAAATGACACATGAACCGTCCACATCCTGGGAACTCTACAATGGCAAGTAGACTGTGGGCATTCAGACAATGTAGACAAAGGCACATGGGTGGACCAGAGCTACAGACACCAACACGTCAAAAACTCAGAAGCATCTTGAGGACATAGGTCACCAAAGAATCACACACAGGGACCACTGAACTTATACCAAACTCAGGAGAGGCTGAACTCCATGATACAGTGTTTATGAATGAAGAGCTGCAGGAGAAAGCTGTCATAACAGCAATAATGTGGGTCACAGTCATCAACTCCTAAGACAGACAGTCACAAGCTCCACACAACAGAGGACGTCAGGGTGGACACACAGGGAGGCAATGCAAACTGAACAAGGTCTACTTTCACTATCACTGACTCACATCAGTAGTTACATTGCTCAAGAAAGTTTATGTAACAAAAGAAAGGCATATCAGGTGAACATTCACATTAGGTACATACATTCTGTGATGGTTATGTTTGTATGTCAGCTTGGCTAGGCCTGGTTGAGTGGCTGGGCAGCTGGTGGTAATTAATCCCCATGAGGAGACTGGCAATCAACTCCATGGTGGGATCTACTACAAGCAGCTAAGTAGCTGCCTTTGGGTATGTGGTCTACTTCCTGTATATAAGTAGAAGCCTTGGCAATGGACTCTAGCCTATGGCACGCTTGGACCCTGCACGTAGCCGTGTCCTTGCTCAGCAGCCTGCTATGCTCTGCCAACCTTGGGACTTACAATGGAATTCAGTTAATGGCCTGCCATGTGGTTTGGTAACACTGGGACTGTGCCTTTTGACTTGTCAAATTGGGGGGTTCTCAGCCTCAGCAGCCAGCGGCTGTCGGAGTGATGAAACACCTCTAGCTCCAGTGGGCCGGGAGCAGGACGTAGAGCCGGACCCCAAGGTTGAGGGGCTTTCATCTAGCCCCTAGAACCAGGCACTTTGAACTTGGACTTAAAGCCTCCAAACTCCTGTTTGTTAAGGCCATGCCATTTGTGGTATATTCTTGTCAGAGCAGCACTACGTAACAAGAACACATGCCTTGGAGAGATCAATCCTGGGAGAATAGAAGGCCTGGGTATGCACAGGGAGACACCTCAAGGGGCAGGAGTGCATGGGAGGGAAGCACACAGGGAAGAAGTAACTGTGGGGATGATGTAGCAGGGGAGCTGTTGCATTGCAGGAAATGCAATCAATATCATGAGACAAAGTGTAC
>NW_006928716.1:6137-6826 GCF_000298275.1 Orycteropus afer afer
GCTGGCTATTTAAAGCACACTGGGAGATGAGATAGGGGCTGGATGAGGACAAGACCAGGAACAAGTACTCACAAAGTTCATACTGAAACTTGTGATTCAAACTCTGCAACTATTGTCTGCTGGAAAAACATAAATATGATCAATTCCATTTTCTTTGAAACATGCTGTAAGTCAAATGAGCTGTTACATGTTTTCACCAGGACTTCATGTGTGTATTAAAATCACCAAAAATGTAAGCACGTAAGACCCAACAGTAATCACATGGTCTAAGGTATCTGTGCCAATAACAAACCCCAGGCCTTTCTAAACAGTCACCAGGAACAGTTCAGTGTCTGTAAATCCCGTTTGTCACAGCAGGAGAGTGTTTCTAAAATGACTCCATATTCAACATATAAGGGTACTGCCATGACTTCTTAAACATAGTAGGCATCCTTGAGAAGCTTTTCAAGATTTTAGTTCCTTTACAGTGTCTTTCACATGACTGACAAGGAGCATACCTGCCTCTGAGATGTTTCAATCCATTACATTGAAAGATTCTCAGTAGAAACACCCCACCTTAAGAAATTTTCTTCCAATAGAAACTGGAAACCCAAGAAATTCAACAAACATCTCATACGGCGAGCTCCTCTAGCAAAAACAATACCGTCATTCTTGATTCTTATTCAAGACGATGGCAAACAGTCAAAAAT
>NW_006928717.1:0-2896 GCF_000298275.1 Orycteropus afer afer
GCTGGCAAAACTGGATATCCATTTGCAGAAAATGAAACAAGATCCATACCTCACACCATACACAAAAACTAACTCCAGATGGATCAAAGACTTAAATGTGAAACTTAAAATTATAAAGTTCCTCAAGAGAAAACTAGGGGCAAATTTAGGGACCCCCATTTATGGCATAAATAGACTGTCAAGCATAACCCAAAATATACAAACAGCAGAAGATAAACTAGATGAATGGATCTTCTAAAAACTAAATTTTTATTGCTTCAAAAATTTCTCCTAAAAAAAAAAAAAAAAAATTTCTCCTGAAGAGTAAAAAAGAGAACCTACACCCTGGGAAAAAAATTTTCAGCAACAACATATCTGACAAGGGACTTATCTCTAAAATTTATAGAAAACTCCAACACCTCAACAACAAAAACTCCAACACCTCAACAACAATCCAATTTAAAAATGGGCAGAAGATATGAATAGACACTTCACTAAAGAGGATATTCAGGTGGCCAACAAACATATGAAAAAGTGTTCATGATCATTAGCCATTCTCACTGCTGTTGAGTCAGTCCCAACTCATAGTGACCCCTCCTTGGGTTTCTGAGATGGGTTATACAGGGGATTTACTGGTTAATTCCTTTATTGTTAGACATACCTTGGGTTTCTACGGAAGTAGATTGCCCAGCCTTCCTTCCAAGGAGTGGCTGGTGGGTTTGAACCACCAGCCTTCTGGTTAGCAGTCAAGTGCCTTAGGCACTATGCCACCAGAGCTCCTTACCAAAAACCAAACCAAACTCACTGCCATCCAGTCGGATCCAAATCATAGCCACCCCTCCTTGGGTTTCTGAGGCAGTATCACTATGGAAGTAGATTGCCCAATCTTCCTTCTGAGGAGTGGCTGGTGGGTTTGAACCACCAGCCTTCTGATTAGCAGTCAAAATGCTTAGGCACTATGCTAGCAGAGCTCCTTAAGAGAGATGCACATCAAAATAATGAGATACCATCTTGCCCCAGCACTGATGGCAAAGTTCAACAAGACAGAAAATAACAAATGCTGGCAAGTATGTGGTGAGATTGGGACTCTCATCCACTGCTGGTGAGAATGTAAAATGATACAACCACTGTGGAAAGCAGAATGGCAATTCCTTAAAAAGTTGGAATTAGAAATACCATTTGATCCAGCAATCCCATTACTAGGTATACATCCTAAAGAAGTGACAGCCGGGACCAGAAAAGATATATGCACACCCATGTTCATCACAGCACTATTTACAATAGTAAAAAGATGGAAACAACCTAGGTGCCCATCAACAGAAGAATGGATAACCAAACTATGATACATACACACAATGGAATACTACACAACAGTAAAGAATAATGTAGAATCTGCCAAACACCACATAATGTGGGTGAACTTGAAGGCCATTACGCTGAGTGAAATCAGTCAATCAAAGAAGAACAAACAATGTATTAGTTCATTATTGTAAAAAGTTAAGGAAAGGTTTATATATGGAAAGAAACTTTCTTTGTTGGTTACCAGGGCTGGGAGGGGAGGGGAGGAAACACTGCAAAAATAAAAGTTTAAACAAACAAACAAACTCACTGCCATAGAGTCGATTCTGACTCATAGTGACCCTACATTGGCTTACCGAGGTGGTAAATCTTTATTGAAGTAGGTTGCCCCATCTTCCTTCTGCAGAACAGCTGGTGGGTTTGAACTGCCAACCTTCTAGTTAGCAGTCAAATGCATTTGGCACCATACTATCAGAGCTCCTTATACACTATATATTTATATCTATACATGGATTTGAAGTATACATTTAAAAAAAAAAATGTAGTTTTGTTAAAGAACTGGCAGTATAAGTGAATTTTCTCTTCTATTTTTCCAAACTTTCTTTTAAAAACATTTTTAGGAGCTTGCAAATGGCCATCTAAGATGCAACAATTGGTTTCTCCTCATCCAGAGCAAAAAAGAATGAAGAAAATCAAAGACACATGGAAACAACTAGTCCAAAGGACTAGTGGTCCATCCAAACCTCAGCCTACATGACCCTGAGACCAGAACTAGATGGTGCCCAGCTACCACTGTCAACCACTCAGAAAGGAATCACAACAGGAGACCGTGAATAGAGTGGGAGAAAAATGTGGAGCAAAACTCAAAATCATAAAAATAAAAAAATAAAAAAACCACCAGGCTTTGGTTTGATAGAGACTGGTGAAACCCCCAAGGCGATGGCTCCTAGTCCACCTGTGGGACTGGAATTGAAGTCACTGTCATGGCTTCCACCAAAAAAACAGACAGGTGTGTAAGGTGAACATTTACATGAGACAGGTACACTCCTTAGAATAATCAACCATGGGAAATCAAAAGGGCAGTATCTGCACAGTGAGATAGCTCAGAGGGCAGAAATGCATAGGAAAGAACACAAGGAAAAGATAACCACAGGGAGGAAGTGGAAAGATAGCTATTACATTTTGAGGATTGCAATTGATGTTATAAAACAAAATCGGTATGAACTACCGTAAGGAAAATGAATGTGCCAGAATGAATTAAAAAATGAATTCAGCCAAGGGGCAAGGTTTTAGTCACTGCTTGGCCACTGCCAGCTACCCAGAGGGACCAAGTAGTTGAACCTGTGGGCTCGGGACCATAGTCCCAGAGGACATCAAGCTCAATTGGCATCACATACTACACAAAGCATTGTTCCACCTGCTACTGTGGCGAGTAGCGACTGAGATCTTAAAAGCTTGCAAGCTGCCATCTAGATGCAGCGATGGGTCTCTCCTCATCCAGGGCCAAGAAGAATGAAGAAAATAAAAAATTCATGGAAACAATCAGTCCTAGTGACTGGTACACCATCCGATCTGCAGCCTATACGTCTATGAGACCAGAAGAAATAGACGGTGCTCG
>NW_006928717.1:5346-5943 GCF_000298275.1 Orycteropus afer afer
AAAAAGGAATAGCTGCTGATCTTACTTATGTGTAATCAAAAACCTCATGGCATTTGGTTCCTTAGTTTGGAAGTTTAGGGTCATCGTTTCATGTGCCATCCCAATCAATTGGCCTAATAAAGTATACAGTGCTTCTCTTCTACCTCCTAGTCTGTTGTGTAGGGCCTGAGGTCTTAACAGCTTGTAAAGCAAAGCAGCCATCTAGGTGCAGCAATGGATCTCCCCTTGTCCAGAGCAAAGAAGAATGAAGAAAACCAAAGATTCATGGAAACAATTAGTCCAAGGGACTAGTAGACCATGTGAACCTCAGCCTATATGACCATGAGATCAGAAGAACTAGATGGTGCCCAGCTACCACTGTCAACCACTCAGAAAGGGATCAGTGCAGGAGATCCTGTATAGAGTGGGAGAACAATGTGGAATAAAACTCAGAATCATAAAAAAGACCAGGTTTACTGGTCTGATAGAGCCTGGTGAGACGCCCAAGACTATGGTCCCTAGTTATCCTTCAGGCCTGGAATTGAACTCACTCCCGTTGCTTCCAGAAAAACAATAGACAGGCATATGTTGTTGTTGTTGTTGTTATGTGCCGTCGAG
>NW_006928718.1:0-1424 GCF_000298275.1 Orycteropus afer afer
TTCGTTCTGCTGTGCATGGGGTCGCTATGAGTCGGAAACGACTCGACGGCACTTAACAACAACAACAAGTCATGTAGCTTCTGTTCCATTGCCTGTGCATTCTGGGTTATGCTTTATAGTCTACTTATACCATAAATTAGGGCTGCTAGATTTGCCCGTATTTTATCTTTGATGAGCTTTATAGTTTTGGATTTTACATTTAAGTCTTTGATCCAGCTTGAGTTTTTTTTTTAATATATTGGGTGAGTTATGGGTCTTACTTAACTTTTCTGCAATTAGATATCCAGTTTTGCCAACACCATTTGTTAAAGAGGATGTCTCTCCCTCATTTAATGTGTTTTAGTCCTTTGCCAGAGATCAGCTGTCCACAGATGGGTGGGTCTATTTCTGGGTTTTTGATTCTGTTCCAATGGTGTGTTTATCATTGTATCAGTACCATGCTGTTTTAACTACTGTGGCTGTGCAGTAGGTTTTGAGACTGGGAGTGTGAGACCTCCCACTTTGTTTTCCTTTTTCAGCAGTGCTTTGGTTCTTTGAGGTCTTTTTCCTTTCCATATGAAGTTAATAATTAGTTTTTCCATATCCTTAAAAAAATGTTGATGGTGTCTGGATTGGGATTGCATTGAATGTGTAGATTGCTTTGGGTAATAATGACATTTTTACAATATTAAGTCTTCCTATCCATGAACAAGGCAGGTCCTTTCATTTATGTTGATCTTTTGTGGTTTCCTGTAGTTGTGTTTTATAGTTTTCTTTGTATAGTCTTTTGTGTCTCTGATGAGATTTAATTCTTGATACATTACCTTTTTTTGGTAGCTATTGTAAATGGTATTGTTTTCCTTATTTCCTTTTCAGAGGTCTCTGTTAATATAGATAAATCCAACTGATTTTTGTGTTTTGACCTTGTATCCTGCCACTTTGCTGAACCCCGCTATTTAGTTTCAGTAATTTTTTTCCTGAATCTATTGATTCTTTATGTGTAGGATCATGCCATCTACAAAAAGAGATAGCTTTCCTTCCTTTTTGCCAATTTGGAGGCCTTTTATTTCTCTTTCTTCCTTATTGAATTGCCTAGGATTTCAAATACTCTGTTAAATAGAAGTGGTGATAGATGGTACCCTTGTCTGGTTCCTGTTTGCAAAGGGAATACTTTGAGTGTTTCTGCATTAATAATAATGCTGGCTGTTGTCAATTTGACTCATAGTGTCCCCTTCTTGGCTTTCTTCGTACTATTCTGTTACTATCTTTTTTATTTCAGTTGGTTCTGTTGTAATGTCACCCTTTTCGTTTATTATTTGCATCTTCTCTTTCTTTTATATTGTTACATTTGTCAGTGGTTTGGCAATCTCATTAATCTTTTTGAAGAACCAGCTTCTGTTTTGTTGATTTTCTCATTTTGTTTTATTTATGTAAAACAAAATAAA
>NW_006928718.1:1799-5587 GCF_000298275.1 Orycteropus afer afer
TGAGTATTTTTGTACTTGATCTGTCCCTCCTTTAAAATGGTGTGTCTCCAACTACTATTTTAGAGTTGTCTGTTTTTCCTTTCAATTCAGTTAATATTTGCATCACATATTTTGGAACACTTTCATTGGGTGCATACAGATTATTATGGTAATATCTTCTTGGTTAGATGACCCTTTCAGCATCATATAGTGTCCTTCTTTGTCCCTTAGGTGGTTTTTCACCTTGAAGTCTATTTTATCAGAAATTAATACTGCTGTTCTTGCTCTTTTTTGATTACCATTAGCTTGGTATAATTTTTCCTACCTCTTAATTTTCAATTTGTTTTTATTATTGTGTCTACAGTGGGTCTCCTTTAGGCAGTATATTGATGGTTCTTCTTTTCTTATCCAGTCTGCCACTCTCCTTCTCTTTCTTTCTCTCTCTTTCTTCTTCTCTAGACTGATGCGTTTAGTCCATTCCTATTGAGTGTAATTAGTGATAGCTATGAATTGGTTGCTGTCATTCTGTTGTATTTTTTGTTGTGGTGTTGGTGATTTTCTCATTCCAGATACTTTGCTATGCTGTGCTCATTTTGTTATGGAGTGTTTCTTCTTTATTGTTGGTTTTGTGATTACGAAGCCCAGAATTTTTTTTTTTTTTTTTTTTTCTGTTTTGCTTAAGAGGTTGTTAATTTTCTTCGTGGTTATCCTGAAGTGAATTCTGTCTAATTAATTTTGGAACAGTCTGTTCTATAAAACATTGCCCTGTCTTCCTTTCCATTTGGAAGTTTGGTAATCAGAACTTTTCTTCACTCTATTTCCTTTGTTGCTGGTGTCATCTGCAGAATGATACCCTCATTTCTTTGTTTACAGTGTTTTATGAGCTTATTTTGAGCATCTGTTTCTGGTGTGTTTTTTAATTGTTAATGCCAAGTGTCTTTTTTTTTTTTTTTTTTTACTCTTCATTTGAGTTTATTTTAACACAGTTCTCAAAGCATTTGAGTGAAATTGGGCCTCTTTTGGTAAGCAAAGGACTTGAAAAGAGTATTTTTAAAATGAACAGGCAAATCTTCAATTCATCCATGACACAGATATAGTGTTGCCTTCTCTTATTCTATACTTTGAAGCACCCAGTATTTTTCACATAGCCTAGAAGCTAGAAGAACAAGAGTACATTTGTGGTGGAATGTATTGTCACTTGCTGATAACTGGTTGAAATACCATTATCACCTTGTAACAGCTTGAAGAAATAGCCTTTTTTAGGCATACATTGTGTAACTCTTATTCCCTGCTATGTATAATACAGATTACATAAAGTGGACAAATCCACATTTAGATAAGCACTAAGCATTTGCTGTATTGAAGTATCTTTAGTTCTAATACTAGCAGTACAGCGTTACAAAGCATAATTTTAACACTTAGCTGCAAGTATCTTAGGTATGGCACTTTTAATGAACTGGAGTAAAATGGGTATTTTTGTATTTCAATTTACTACTCACAAGTTAATCGCAACAGTTTTAGTAAGCATTGATATGTTAGAAAGAAAAGTAAAGCTCAAACTGTTTATTGTTAACTTTTTTGCCATTTGGTAGCATTTTACACACAGGCTTTTGATCTTCAGAATACCTGGATTCAGTAGAAAAACTTTTTAAATGAAGTTTTGTACAAAAGAAACTTCTTGGCAGTCAAAATTTAGACTGTAAAAAAATACATATAAAACATAGTTTTCTGAAAACACTTAACTTTGAACAAAGCACCAACTACACAAATGCAGAATGAAAACAGCATTTCAACTCCACCAAACGTCATCATTATAAAAGGTGTAAAAGTCACCTAACTTCACTAGACACTGTTCACTTTTTAAACAGGAGACAATAAAAAATATTGTCCACAATCGATATCCCAACTCTAGGGCATGTTTCAGAAAGTCTTCAACTTCATGCTTTAATAGCAGCGAGGAGAGTATGATCGAGACCTGGAACGTAATCTGTATCATCCATGACTATAATAGGGAGAAGGTGACCGCCTTCGGTAAATGTCCAATAATAATAATTTCTGATTACTCACTAGAAAACATGCAGGTAAGAAGACAATGGGACGGCATTTATAAAACACTGAAGGAAAAGAACTGGCAAAATTTTTTCTTTGTCTTAGGTTTTGGAAAGTGTGATTATGATCTGTCTTGGTGACTTTGTCTTAAGATCTATCCTGTATGGGGTTTATTGAGCTTCTTGGACAAATATCTTTTCTTCCTTCATGATATGGGGGAAGTTTTCTATTAGTAGATCTTCCACAATTTTCTGAATGATTTTTTTTTCCTCATCCTGTTTGGGAATTCCAATAAGGTGTGTGTGTATATATATATATATTGTTTCTTTTCATGTCATCCCATTTAATTCTTACGTTCTCTTCATTTCTCTTAAATCTTCTGATTTTTCTTCATACATGCTGGCATCAAGGGATTGTTCTTTTAGTTGGGAAATGTGTTCTTCAGCCAGTTATAGTCTGCTTTTGCCCTTCCATTTTGTTGTGTAACTGTAATTTTATTGTTCATCTTCTGGATGTCTTATTCCTGTTTTTGTATAGGTTCCAATAGTTTATTTATCTTGTTACTTTGTCCTTGAATGGTTTTCCAGAATTGTTCCAGACATTGTTTGTGTTCTACTTGATTCCGTTTGTAGTTTCCTTGAGCCCTTGTAGAGTTCTCTCTATATATATTCTGAATTCCTTTTTGGATAATGTATTGCCTGTTCTTTTTCCATGATAGATAATTCTTTTGTCTGGGGTTTTATTTCTGTGATATTGTTGTATTTTTTTGTTTGACCTGAGATTTTCTGTTCCTTTCCTAGACATTTTGAAGCTTGTTCTCTATAACTGTTATTTATTGATTTGTTTCACCCTGATTTTATGTTTAAGTGTATTTGCAAATCTGGAGCATGTGGGCTTTTTTTTGGTTATTAATTTGGATGTACTAGGTTGCTGTCCAGTTTTCTTTGTGTTGGTGGCATCAGTGTTGGGGATGTGGATGCAAGTCTTTGTTTGTTGTGATGAGGATTTGGAGTTGGGATGAGCAGGCGTTGTGGTGGCTTAATGTGCTCTTTCTATTGGATGACCCAGGGTGGAAGGGTAAAAAAGAGAAAGAAAAGAAAAAGGAAAAAGTGCCAATAGCAAGTCCATGTTTTTTGCATTTGTGCAACTGCTACAGGCATGGGAGTTTTTCTTCATGGATGATGCTCTTGATGTCATCCCACAATTCTTCTGATTTTCAATCATTGGTGTTCAAAGCATCAAATTTATCCGTGAGATGGTCTCTAAATTCAGGAGGGATATATTCAAGAGCATATTTTGGCTCTCATGGACTTGTTTTCATTGTCTTCAACTTCAAGTTGAACTTGCATATGAGCAGTTGATGATCTGTTCCACAATCAGCTCCTGGCCTGGTTTTGATGGAAGATATTGAGCTTTTCCATCGCCTGTTGCCATAGGTATAGTCAATCTGATTCTTGTGTACTCCTTCTGGTCAAGTCCATGTGTATAGCCACCATTTGTGTTGTTGAAAAAGGTATTTGCAATGAATAAGTCATTGGTCTTAACAAAATTCTATCATGCTATATCCAGCATTTTTTTCTGTCACCAAGACCAAATTTTCCAACTACTGTTTTTTCTTCTCTGTGCCTAACTTTGTGTGTGTGTGTGTGTGTGTGTGTGTGTGTTTTAATTAGGATTTGGGTGAAGATTTACAGAGTAAATTCACTTTTCATACAGCAGTTCACATATACTTTGTCTCATGTCATTGACCAAAATTTACA
>NW_006928719.1:0-676 GCF_000298275.1 Orycteropus afer afer
TGAAAGCAAAGAATGCCGGAAAGATGTTTACTTGTGTTTTATTGACTATGCAAAGGCATTTGATTGTGTGGATCATAACAAATTATGGGTAACATTAAGAACAATGGGAATTCCAGAACACTCGTACTCATGAGAAATTGTACTCATAAGGAATCTGTACATAGACCAGGAGGCTGTTGTTTGAACAGAACAAGGGGTTTAAAATCATGAAGGGAGTGTGTCAGGGTTATATCCTTTCACCATACTTATTCAATCTGTATGCTGAGCCAGCAATCTGAGAATCTGGACTATATGAAGAAGAATGTGGCCTCAAGATTGGAGGTAGAATTATTAATAACTTGTGATATGCTGGCAACACAACTTTGCTTGCTGAAAGTAAGGATGACTTGAGGCACATACTGATGGAGATTGAAGAATACAGTCTGCAGTACGAATTACATATCAATATAAAGAAAACAAAAATCCTCACAACTGGACCTATAAGTAGCATCATGATAAATGGAAAAAAGATTGAAGTTGTCAAAGACTTCACATTGCTTGGTTCTACAATCGACATCAATGAAAGCAGCAGTCATGACATTAGATGACATATAGCACTGGGCAAATTGGCTGCAAGGGACCTCTTTCAAGTGCCGAGGAGCAAGGATGTCTCCTTGAGGACTAAGGTGCGCCTGAC
>NW_006928719.1:2356-3122 GCF_000298275.1 Orycteropus afer afer
TGGACTTTCTGCTGTCTGGAGGGCACAGCCATTTTGAATGTTTATAAACGGCAGCTATTTTGGATATTTAAAGGGACAGCATTCTCATCAGATTCCAGACATCTGTGCATCCACTCTCATTCTCTTTCACACCCACCAGGAGACAGGTGGTGAGTGCACAAGTGCTGGCAACTAGTGAATAGAGGAGCACAGTACATGCTTACTTACACACATCCAAACAAAATAAAGAAAACAAAAATCTTGGAGAAATTATTCCAACATACAATCACCAATTAGATATAAATACAACAGTGTTACAATGTCTCAGAGACAACAGACCATCACAGCCCACACAAAAAAGCTAGATAAAATGGTATACATAGGGAGCAGGAAATAAACCCAGAACACATCCTTGAGGAAGCAGCAGCATTGGAACTCCCTGATAAGGAATTCAAAAGAACTATATTTAGATACCATCAATGGATTGAGAGACAGATCAAGGAAAACACTGACAAAATTAAGGAAAACACAGACAAAACCCTAGAACAATTTCAGAAGAAAATACTAGAACACAGTGGCATAATAAATGAAAAATTAGAAATGATTCTAAATCTACAGAAAGAAATCCAGAAGTTAATACTAAATTTTCAGAAAAAGATAACACATTGAATGGGGAAAGGAGTAGAATAGAATCAATGGAAGACAGAATTTAAGGGATTGAAGACAAATACTTCAATACTTCCTTGGAAAGGGATCAGTCAGGAAAAAAAAAAAAAATAACAAAGAA
>NW_006928719.1:5255-6641 GCF_000298275.1 Orycteropus afer afer
AGAGTAATCCCTCACAGACATAAAGACACTTTGGGAGAGAGATCCAACAGATCAACCATCTCAGGACCATAGTACTGGGGGACACCAGACTCAATTGGCACAATCAAATACATAAAAGCCTTGTTCCTCATCCTACATTGGTAAGTCATGACTGGGGTCTTAAAAGCTTTCAAGCATCCATCTAAAATGCAGCTAATGGTCTCCTATCATTGGAAGCAAAGAAGCGTGCAAATAAACAAGGGCATTTGGAAGCAATCAGCTCTAAGACATGATGGCCCTTGATACTAGAAGAACTACATGGTGCCTGGTTACCAATGCCAACCACTCAGGAAAGGATCAAATCTGGAGATCCTGGATAGAGTGGGAGGAAAAACATGGAATAAAATTCAAACACTCAATAATGACCAGAATTACTGGTTGGATGGAGTCTGGAGAGACACCAATTACTAGGTCCTGGGGTACATTCTGGGCCTGGAATAAAGCTCACTCCCAGGGAATGGCTCTCAGCCCAGTAGTAAACAAGATGTACATGCAAACCACTCAGTCTAGGGTGATGGACCACATACTCTATGGAAATGCATCCCTTGCAGCAATCAACCACGGGGCACCAGAGTGGCAACATTCACACGGAGGAAATGCATAACATACTTAAAAAAAAAAAAAAGAGGACAAGCACAAATATTTAGCAAATAGTAAAATAATATCAATGAAGGGAATGTAGCACAATACATAAACAAAATGAGCTCAGCACAGAAAATTATATGGAACAAAGGAATCAGCAATGCCAGGAAAAAACACATAACAAAATGATAGCAAAAAAATTCATACTTGTTGATAGTTACACAGAATGTAATTGGATGGATTAAATGCACCACTCAAGAGATGGAGAGTTGCAGACTGCATAAGAAGATATAACCCATCAATTTGCTGTATTAAAGAGACACACCTAAGAGACAAAAATAAAAATAGACTAAAAATCAAAGGTTGGAAAAAGATATATCAAGAAAATGAAAACCAGACACTATGGGAGAGAGATCCAATAGATCTACCATCTCAGGACCACAGTACTGGGGGTCACCAGACTCAATTAGCACAACAAAATACATAGAAGCCTTGTTCTGCATGCTATATTGACGAGTAAGACTGGGGTCTTAAAAGCTTTCAAGAGGCCATCTAAGATGCAGCTAACGTTCTCCTAGCATCGTAAGTGAAGAATAATGCAAAAAAAGAAAAGAAAAACAAGGGCATTTGGAAGCAATCAGCCCTAAGACATGATGGCCCTTGAGACCAGAAGAACTAGATGGTGCCTGGCTACCAATGCCAACCACTCAGGAAAGGATCAAATCCAGAGATCCTGGATAGAGTGAGAGGAAAAACATGGAACAA
>NW_006928720.1:0-1273 GCF_000298275.1 Orycteropus afer afer
TGAACACCAGTGACTGAAAACTAGGGGAAGAAAAAAGCAAAAGGTAATTAAATAGGGGAAGAAAAAAGCAAAAGGTAAATAAAAAGACATGAAGGGAAGAAAATACCAAAATTGATGTCAGGAGAGACTCTGAAACTTGCCCTTGAATGGAAAGTAGCTAAAGCAAATAGAAGAAATGACAAGATAAAAGAGCTGAAAGAAGATTTCAAACAGCAGCTTGAGAAGACAAAGCCAATTATTGTAATGAAATGTGTAAAGACCTGGAGTTAGAAAACCAAAGGGAAGAACATGCTTGGTGTTTCGCAAGCTGAAAAAACAGGAAAAAATTTAAACCTCAAATTACAATATTGAAAGTGTCTATGGGCAATATATTGAGTGATGTTGTTGTTGTTGTTGTTATGTGCCGTCGAGTCGGCCCCGACTCATAGCGACCCCTCCTTGGGTTTCCGAGGCAGTATCACTACGGAAGTAGGATTGCCCAACCTTCCTTCCGAGGAGTGGCTGGTGCGTTTGAACCGCCAGCCTTCTGGTTAGCAGTCAAAGAAGATGAAAGGAATACTCAGAGTGACTATATGAAAAAGAATTGGTCAATGTTCATCCATTTCAGGAGGTGGCATATGATCAAGAACTAAAGATATTGAAGGAAGAACTCAAAGCTGCATAGAAGGAATTGGTGATGAACAAGGGTCCAGGAATTAACGAATACCCATTGAGATGTTTCAACAAATGGATGCCCTGCTGGAGGCACTCACTTAGCTATGCTGAAATTTGGAAGACAGCTAGCTGGCCAACTGACTGGAAGAGATCCATATTTGTACCCAGTCCAAAGAAAGATAATCCCACAGAATGTGGGAATTATCAAATAATATCATTAATATCACATGCAAGTAAAATCTTACTGAAGATAGTTCAAAAACAGTTGCAGCAGTATATTGACAGAGAACTTCCAAAATGCAAGCTGATTCAGAAGAGGATGTGGAACAAGGGATATCATTGCTGATGTCAGATGGATCTTAGATGAAAGCAAAGAATACCAGAAAGATGTTTACTTGTGTTTTACTGACTATGCAAAAGCATTCGATTGCGTGGATCATAAGAAACTATGGATAACTTTGAGAAGAATGGGAGTACACTTAATTTTACTCATGAGGAACCTGTACATAGACCAGAAAGCTGTCATTCAAACAGAACAAGGGGATACTGCATGGTTTACAATCAGGAAGGGAGTGTGTCAGGGTTGTATCCCTTTGCCAAATTTATTCAATCTTTATGC